>NC_091295.1:29007274-29093316 GCF_038502225.1 Cherax quadricarinatus
TATCCTAGGTAATCTACACATATGCTGGTATGTATGATAATTTATGTAACTGCATTTATGTGTACCTGTACCTGAATAAACTTACTTATCTCCGGGAAGGGTGAAATGCTGGGCATGTTTCCTTACACTAGCTGCCCGTTAACCTAGTAGTAAGTAGTTACCTGAGTGTTATCAGACCTTTGTGAGTCGCATCCTGGGGGACAAGATTAAAAAGACTCCAGTGGAAATAAGGCAAACAGTCCCCTATGACGCACTGTCTTTGGTATATCTGTGGCTAGCATTAGGAATAATATTAGGAGAGAAGTAAATAATGAAAATTATTGTTGTAGGAATGCAGTTAGAAGCCTGAGTAGATCAGTGGTCAGTCATCACGTGAGTTCACAGGCCCTGAGCTGCTTTGGGGATTAGTGTGGACGGTTACAAAGCCATGGCTTGCTTTTGCAGTGTTTTAAAAATTGAGGTTGGAGAGTTGAAGGAGGAAGTCTTGCTTCTCCAAGAGGAAATTAGGAGACTGAAGGTTCACCTCAATGGGGTTGGGAGCGAGTGTGAGGTGGCTAATATGGTGGAGGGGAATGAGGCTACCAGCAGCGAGGTGCAGTCTGTCTCTCGCTGCGATGAAGCTGTAGGTGGGGAGGTAGCAACGGCTACCAGCAGTGAGGTGCAGTCCAGCACCTGCTACAAGTGGCAAGTGGTTCCCAGTAATGGGAAGAGCATCAAGATAAGGAAGGTTAAGAGAGAAGATTTGAAGGTAGGAAATCGCTTCTCTGTTCTTCAGGATGAGTGTACTTCAGTGGCCAGTGAAGGTAAAGGTACTACTTCCCCTGCAAATGGAGGTAAGTGCATACTTGTGGTTGGTGACTCACAGGTAAGATATATGGACCGTGCCTTCTGTAATAGGAATAAGAAGGTAAGAGATAGAGTGTGCTTCCCAGGAGCTGGTGTTAGTGACATAGTCAACAGGTTGGATAATATCATGTCAGGTAATGGGAACAAGCCTATTTATCTGCCTCAGTGCTGGTGGAAATGATATTGGGAAGGGTAGGAGAGAAGAGCTGCTTGATAAGTACAAGTCAGCTTGTCATGTAGGGGGGGGCATGATTAGGGGAATATGGGGGTAAGAGGAGGGAGTTAGTTGGCAGGGAGTAGGTAGGGGATTGGCTAGGCAGTAGGAGGGATGAGTGCGGAGGTAGGTAATGTGAGGTCACTGGTGACTACACCTTCACCTCTCATTACTCTACCCGCCAAACTAAACATAAATTACTCACCAATTTAACTGGAGATTAAGTTGTATCATACTCAGTAAACCTCACTGTCTATACATGAAAATAACAACTGGCCAGAGTTATAACATAACAGACTTATCTGAGGTTCCTGGAGCTGTCTTGTCCAGTCCCCTGATATAAGAACATAAGAACATAAGAACGAAGGAACACTGCAGAAGGCCTACTGGCCCATGCGAGGCAGGTCCAAGTCTCCTACCGGCTTAAGCCAATGCACCCAACCTAGTCAGGTCAGGTCACATTGACTTAAGGGAGGAACACGGCAACCGACCTGTTAGCACAAGCTATCAGGTCTAACTCACACCCACCCACATCTACTCATGTATTTATCCAACCTATTTTTAAAGCTACACAACGTTCTGGCCTCTATAACGGTACTTGGGAGTCTGTTCCACTCATCCACAACTCTATTACCAAACCAGTACTTTCCTATATCCTTCCTGAATCTGAATTTTTCCAACTTAAAACCATTGCTGCGAGTCCTGTCTAGGCTAGATATTTTCAGCACACTATTTACATCCCCTTTATTTATTCCTGTCTTCCATTTATACACCTCAATCATATCCCCCCTAATTCTACGTCTTTCTAGAGAGTGCAGTTTCAGGGCCCTCAGTCTATCCTCATAGGGAAGGTTTCTGATACATGGGATCATCCTCGTCATCCTCCTTTGTACATTCTCCAGAGAATCTATATCCATTCTGTAATACGGTGACCAAAACTGTGCAGCATAATCTAAATGAGGCCTAACCAAGGATGTATAGAGTTGAAGAACAACCTGAGGACTCCTATTATTTATGCTTCTTGATATGAAGCCAAGGATTCTATTAGCTTTATTGCGAACACTTATGCACTGTTGTCTTGGTTTCAGATTACTGCTAACCAGAACTCCTAAATCTTTTTCGCAATCCGTAATATTAAGATCTACATTATTTAGTTTATATGTGGCATGGTTATTGTCCTGTCCAACATTTAGAACTTTGCATTTGTCTATATTAAACTGCATCTGCCACTTCTCTGACCACTGCATCAGTCTATTCAAATCTTCTTGGAGTGCTCGAATGTCCTCGTCAGAATGAATTCGACGGCCTATTTTGGTGTCATCGGCAAACTTGCCGATGTCGCTCTTTATGCCCTCATCTATGTCGTTTATGTAGATTGTGAACAGCAGGGGGCCCAACACTGACCCCTGTGGAACACCGCTCGTGACGCTTCCCCACTCTGATTTCTCCCCATTTATGCAAACTCTCTGCTGCCTATTTGTCAACCATGCCTCTATCCAGGAAAAAATTTCTCCTCCTATTCCATGTGCTTTAATTTTCCTCAATAGTCTCTGATGAGGGACCCTGTCAAAAGCCTTACTGAAGTCCATATACACAATATCATATTCATTACCATGATCTACCTCCTCAAATACCTTAGTGAAAAAAGTTAATAAATTCGTAAGGCAGGAACGCCCCTTTGTAAAACCATGCTGAGATTCGTTGATTAATTTATGCTTTTCAAGGTGGCTACGAACTGCCTCGGCAATTATTGATTCCATAAATTTTCCCACTATGGAGGTTAGGCTTATTGGTCTATAGTTCGAAGCTAAGGACCTGTCACCTGTTTTGAAAATAGGTATCACATTTGCCATTTTCCACTTATCTGGCACCATGCCAGTTTGTAGTGATATGTTGAAAAGATTAGCCAAAGGTGTGCTAAGCTCCTCTTTACATTCCTTTAGAACCCTTGCATACAGTTCATCAGGGCCTGGGGATTTGTTAGGTTTCAATTTATCTATTTGCCTAAGGACCATGTCACTTGTGACCCTAATAGTGCACAGTTTATTATCGTCCTGTTCTACATAATTTATCATTACTGGTATATCGCTGGTATCCTCCTGTGTAAAAACTGAGAGGAAGTATGTGTTAAAAATTCTACACATTTCCTTATCACTGTCAGTGAGCTGACCCGAGGAACTTTTGAGTGGGCCTATCTTGTCCCTGATCTTACTTCTGTATACCTGAAAGAATCCTTTTGGGTTAGTCTTCGATTCTCTTGCAACTTTAACCTCATAATCTCTTTTTGCTTTTCTAATTCCCTTTTTTATTTCTCTCTTTAACTGAATATATCGATTTCTTAATTGCCCCTCTCCTCTTTTGATTTGCCTATATATGCCTCTCTTTTGACCAATCAGATATTTTAATCTATTGTTCATCCATTTAGGATCATTTTTGTTTGATCTGATTTCCCTATTTGGAACATAATTTGACTGAGCAGCTAGAACTATGCCATGGAAAGCATCATATCGGCAACCATCACCACCTACCTGACCCTTAGTCAGGTCATTCCAGTTCAGCCCACCTAAGTAATTTTTCAGTCCTATGAAATCAGCCAAGCGAAAGTCAGGGACGGAGACTTGATTGCCATTATTAGGGGAATTCCATGATATATTAAAACTGAGTGATTTGTGATCACTCTCCCCAAGCTCATCATTAACCTCAAGATTATTAATTAGTGTTTCCCTACTGGCAAGAACCAAGTCAAGGAGGTTATTTCCCCTAGTTGGCTCTGTCACAAACTGTTTTAAAAAACAATCCTGGATCGTATCAAGAAAGTCACCCGACTCTAAATTTCCTGTCAAATTGCTCCAGTCAATCTGTCTATAGTTGAAATCTCCCATTAGCACAACATTTTCGTATGTAGATGCCTTACGAATTTCGTCCCATAGAAGTTTACTGCACTCCCTATCAAGATTTGGGGCCCTGTAAATCACACCCAAAATTAGTTTTTCTCGGCCCTCGAGAAGCTGTAACCAAACAGATTCAGTGGCTGACGCTTCTAATTTAATATCTTGTCTTACACAACAATTTAAATTGTCTCTGACATACATCGCTACTCCACCACCTTTCCTGTTGACCCTGTCAGTGTGGAATAATTTATAGCCTTGTATGTGACATTCAGAGGGCATCTCTCTATCTTTCAGATTGAGCCAGGTCTCTGTTATAGCAATAATATCTATGTTTCCTGCACTTGCAATTAATCTTAGCTCATCTATCTTATTTCTAACACTCCTGCTATTAGTATAGTAAACCTTAAGGGAGCTAGTCCCTTGCTGCCCTCTGCTGCCCCCCTTTGTTAGCTGACCTGTTCTATTGTCTTTATTTATAACTTCATGCTGAATGCCTTTTATACATTTACTGTTTCCAACCCTAGTGTTGCAACCTGCTTGTTTCCCACACACACCCATACCTCTATCTTCCATCAGTTTAAAATCATAGGCATTTCACCAATGGCCTTCTCAATCGAGTCTGCAAGTGCTACCACCCCAGCCCCAGAGAGATGTACCCCATCCCTTGCATACATATCATGTTTGCCATAAAAGTTGTTCCAGTTGTCAATGAATGGGATTGCAAGTTCCTTGCAGTATCTGTCTAGCCAGCAATTTACACCAATTGCCCTAGACAACCATTCATTTCCTACTCCCCTTCTAGGCAAGATGCTACATATGATTGGGATCCCTCCCTTAGACTTAATGAAATTTATAGCTGACCTGTACTTATCTAGCAGCTCTTCTCTCCTACCCTTCCCAATATCATTTCCACCAGCACTGAGACAGATAATGGGCTTGTTCCCATTACCTGACATGATATTATCCAGCCTGTTGACAATGTCCCCAACACCAGCTCCAGGGAAGCACACTCTATCTCTCATCTTCTTATTCCTATTACAAAAAGCACGGTCAATATATCTTACCTGAGAGTCACCAACCACAAGAATGCGCTTACCTTCATTAGCAGGGGCAGTAGTACCCTTACCTTCACTGGCCACTGAAGTACATTCATCCTGGAGAACAGAGAAGCGATTTCCTACCTTCAGATCTTCACTCTTAACTTTCCTTACTCTGATGCGCCTCCCATTACTGTGAACAACTCGCCACTTGCAGCAGGTGCTGGGCTGCACCTCACTGCTGGTAGCTGTTGCTACCTCCCCAACTACAGCCTCCTCACAGCGAGAGACAGACTGCACCTCACTGCTAGAAGTCTCATTCCCCACAACTCCAGCCACCTCACACTCTCTCCCAGACCCATTGAGGTGGACCTTCAGCCTCCTAATCTCCTCCTGGAGAAGCAAGACCTCCTCCTTCAACTCTCCAACCTCAGTTTTTAAAACACTGCAGAAGCAAGCCATGCTTTGTAACCGTCCACGCTAATCCCCAAAGCAGCTCAGGGTCTGGCTTCCACACGGCGACATATTACACAAGATTTAATCACCCTTTTTACACTTTGCTGTCCTTGTGGAATCCAGAAAGTTTCCCTAATACAATTTAAGGTATCTTGTACCCCACCATGCATTACATTTTTATGGGCATTTAGAACAAGTAAATTTGTTAGATGATGAGTTTTGGGCAGTAAGCTAGAGTGTTTAGCATAATCACCCAATTCACCATTTTGTAACCTACCTCAGCACCTAATTACACTGTTCTCTAAATACAGCCCCAATTTCTCTATTATGGAACCTTTCACAATTTTTCTTTCCATCATCAATTTAATCTCATTTCCACAGATTTCCTCCTGTACCCTCTTTATCCAATATTCAAGAGGATGTGAAAACTTAAATGAAATATTCATCTTGTTTAGAAATTTAAACACCAACTTAGTTACATTGATTAGTTTGGGTAAAGAAGAATACCTATTTATATCAATGGCTAAGGGAGGACAAACTATTGGAGCGGTGGTCACAGTAATTTCAACAGGAGCAATATATGCCTTTTGTACAGGCCAATTAGCTATATTTACCAACCAGCTCGGTCCTTTAAACCATGATACAGCATTTACAAATTTAGCATAAGATAAACCTCGAGACAAAAAATCAGCTGGATTCTCCTCACCAGGTATATGATTAAATGTTAACATATGCTGACCCAAACTATTATACTTCTCTTGCATCTGATTAATTTCAGCGACTCTGTTTTGTACGTTCACAATTTTACTGTTTCCATTACGAATCCATTGTAAGGATACCTCATTATCAGACCAAATTACAGTGTCGCTAATATTTATCTCCTGCAACTTATTTCTTATATAATTAGCTAATTTGACACCTACATAAATGGCTGTTAATTCCAACTGAGGCAAGGTACGTGATTTAATTGGAGACACTTTAGCCTTAGACATAACAAGAGAAATAACACTATTACATTGAAGGTAAGCAACTGCTCCATATGCCAATTTTGAAGCATCACAAAAAATGTGGAGTACATTTTTCCCATTTGGATTAGCCACCTGGCGTGGGAACTCCAACATTGGAATTTTTTCATAATCACCAATTAATTCATCCCACCTGTTAATGAATTCCTCAGGTAGAATTTCATCCCAAGCACATTTAAGTTTCCATGCTTCCTGAATTAATAATTTCCCTCTTATAGTAAGGGGTGACACTAAACCTAGTGGATCAAAACATTTGGAAACTTCAGCAAGACTCTCTTAGTTAATTTATTGGGCATACTGTAATTATTAGGTTTTAACATTAACAAATCTCTCTCAGTATCCCAAGTTAATCCCAATACATTACTACATATTGGCACTTCATCTCCAGGGTAATCTTTACTTATTTTGTCCTTTAATTTGGACGAATTACTATTCCATTCCCTCAGAGGCATATTTGCACTTTGCATTATTTTATTAGCCTCTCCATAAGTCATTAACAGTTCCTCTTCAGTTGGTGTCACACCCAGGAAATTGTCCACATAAAATTGTTTGCTCATTACTTTACTCAATGGACTTTCCATACGTTTAAGGTGTGCATTTATCGTCGCTTGAAGTAGGAACGGACTGGATGTAGCACCAAATAATATGCTCCTAAAGCGAAAGGTTTTCAGAGGGCTAAGTGGATCAATAGGATTCTCAGGCCATAAGAAGCGGGTACAATCCCGGTCAGCCTCTTGTAAACCCACTCTTAGGAAAGCTTTACTTATGTCAGCCGTAAAGGCATAATGCTTCACTCTGAAATTTAATAAGATATCTCCTAATTTTTCCGTCAACGATGGACCTGTCATCAAACAGTCATTTAAACTAGGTACATTTTTGTTACTCCTGGCACTACAATTAAACGCAATCCTCAAAGGAGTGGTCTTAGAATCCTTCACTCCATGATGTGGCAAATAGTGACCATAAATTTTGGCTTGCTCAGGAGGTACCTCTTCTATAAATTTATTAATTAACTACTCAGCAATTATATCATTATAGGCAGTTAACAATTCTGGTGTCTTACTCAGTTTGCGGAGCTGAGCCTTTAACTGTCCATATGCCATTCTGTAATTAGTGGGCAATTCTGGATGGTTCAGTCTTCACAGAAGTCGCACCCAGTATTGTCCAGATTCAAATTTTACATCTCTCAGATATTGATCCTGAGTAAAAGAATCATCTGGACTTTCTTCATTTACATTTATTCCAATGCTGTCTAATTCCCACAATTTATGCACTGGCTCAACACCATCCTCTATGGAAGAATTATACTGGGGTACGATTTCATGAGTAAGACACACAGTTATGGTATTTGTAGTTTCCTCTAGTCATGAATTATTATTATGAGGAATCCTACCATACATTACATGGCCTCCTGCAGTCTTCAAAAGGGTGACACCACATTTCTTTACCATACCCTTTACAAAGGAGGCATAATAGTCACTACCTATCAAAATATTTATTGGGCCTACAGAATCATCACTTGCACCAGAAGGTGCTAAATTTACATTATGTGAGAGTCTTTCTGTAGCTTTACTAAGTCCTACTGTAGATATTTTCTCTGGAAGTCTATCTACAATTGCTGCATTAACACGTTTTTTCTCATTGCCCAACCTGACAGTTACATAAACAGTGTCATAAAATTGAGCCCTTTTATCCGAGAAAACCAGATAATTTTAAAGTTGTGGGATCTCCCATCTGTACTTTCATACCATCAAGACATTTACGTTTTACGAAAGTACGCTGGGATCCCTGGTCCAATAATGCAGTTGCATTTTTGGATTTATGCCTTTTATCATCAATTTTTACCTGTAACACAGGTAAGACTACTTCAGCAAAACCATCATTATTAACATTAGCAGCAAGTTTTACATTAGCCACTGTTGTGTCAGGATTGTCAACATTATCATTATTATCAACATTATCATATAGACTTTACACATGACTATATGGTGGTACTTAATCTTCTTACCTTGTGGAGAATCATTATTTCTGGTTCTTGCTACTTCATATGCACCTATGCAACTATTTTTAGGAAACGAATTTTGATTATTACCATTGGGATCATTTTTGCCTTTGTGAAACTTGACAGATACCTCAGAGTTATTATGTGTTGCATCTTTAAAATGAGTTGGTTGGCTGGTCTGCAACTGAACAATTAATTCTTGTAGACCTAGTCTTATTTCCTCCAGTCCAAAATAACCCTTGTGATATTTATTCGAGATCCATTCAAGTGTTTTACAACTTAATTTATTCTGTACCATGGCACTCAATAACCAGTCTAATTCCTTCAGATTATATTTATTACTTAAAGTTTTGAGAGTGCTCTCCAGTTTAACTCTAAACTGCTGTAAACCTTTGTAAGTGTGATCTGGAGATTTTAAATTAACAATGATATTCACTAGATACAACCTACTTTGTTCTATATTACCATAAGTGACTTTCAACAAGTCAACTGCTTCCTTGTAAGAGTCATCTACATTGGGAAAGGCTTGTATGAGTATGTAAGCATCTCCTCTTACCTGTCCTTTGAGGTAAAATAATTTAGTTACACAGGCTAGGTCACTCCTGTCATGCACAGCTGCTTTAAAAATTGACCAAAATTCCTCCCAGTTTTCACCAGGATTAAATACAGGTAAACATAGTTCTGGGAGTTTTGGCAAAGACATATTATTTGTTGGAGCAGACTGATTAACTGCCTGGTTTACACATTTTAATTTATTCAAGGCCTGACTTTTACAAGAAAAAATCTTTTCCTTTAATTCATAATACTGATTAATCATGAGATCTACTTCAGACTCATCTACACAGTTTATGAATCATATCTATTACCTAAAGCATCTAAATACAATTTTAAACCATCAGTATTCACAGTTTCTTGATTCATTAATTCCAAACATTTATTATATGCCTTGGTTACATGACCCTTTCTAGCTTGCAATGATGCTTTCTTTGCTCTATATTCCATATGTTTGTCTTATATATTAATTTCCTCATTTTCAGCCATGATGCAGTGTATTAAATTCAACTTTATTAATAACACTGATTACAACTCTGATACAACTTACCTTTGAATAAATCCTAGCTACTTGAGCTTAGCAATTACATGTAAGAAAATAATATAAACTTCAAATGTACATTAATACAAACAAACCTTTAGCCAGACTTGGCTTATCAAAATTAATATTATACAAATTAATAAATCCTTGCCAGAATTTGGCATAGCAAAATTAATATTATACACATAAATTAGTTACACTTGGCTTATCAATTACACATACACTGATATAAATCTTGGCCAGAATTGTCTTATCAAATTAATATTATGCAAATACAATAATATAAATCCTAGCAACTTTGGCTTTGCAAAATTAATATTATACACATTAATATAATCTTCAGCCACCCTTGAGCTTAGCTTATCAAAATTAATATTGTAATAATTATAATCCACTACACATTAAGTAAATTTATGAACTTAACATCCACCTCCTTCTGTCATTTCACATATAATTATTAACTAATTAGTGACTTCATTAATTACCTCCGGTTCAAGAAGGACCAACGGGCAAATTAAATGTGGAAAATTACATTTATCTGAAAGTATCATTATATATATAACAGTAAATGAACATAGATAATTATTATTTATCAGTTAGGCAAGTAGGAATTTGGGACACCTAGGTCACAAAAAATGTCCCCCTTCGATACCTACCACTGTCATATCCACAAGTTGCTCTGGACCTATTAATTAAATGAAATATACATCACCAGGAATGTTGGTAAATATTTATTTATTTATTTATTTATTTAGTAATTTTAGCATACATACAGAGGTACAAAAAAAATACAGATAAAAGCAGCATGCCAAAGCCACTTATATGCACAGCATTATAAATTTGTGGACTGTATATTAAAATTAAAAAAGGATTATAGTATATACACATTTATATAACAGAAGGAGAATATATCTTAATCATAACACTCACCAATTTGACTGGAGATTAAGTTGTATCATACTCAGTGAACCTCACTGTCTATACATGAAAATAACAACTGGCCAGAGTTATAACATAACAGACTTATCTGAGGTTCCTGGAGCTGTCTTGTCCAGTCGCCTGATATCTCAAGTTGTGCAGGACTGCACATCCAACAATTTTGCCTCCTATTTGAGAGGTGTCAGCCCAATTTTAACCTCTAAAGCACGAAAAATTCTTCCCATTACACTAACGTTTACTTGGCTCATTCAAACCAAAATGGCGACTGTCCTTCTGTGCAGAGGCAGGCTTTCCATTTTCTATGACATAAATATTATTAAATATTTTTGTCATACACTCATCCACAACACTATTACCAAACCAGTGCTTTCCTATATCCTTCCTGAATCTGAATTTTTCCAACTTAAAACCATTGCTACGAGTCCTGTCTAGGCTAGATATTTTCAGCACGTTATTTACATCCCCTTTATTTATTCCTGTCTTCCATTTATACACCTCAGTCATATTCCCCCTAATTCTACGCCTTTCTAGAGAGTGCAGATTCAGGGACCTCAGTCTATCCTCATAGGAAAGGAAGGTTTCTGATACATGGGATCAACTTTGTCAGCCTCCTTTATGTTTTCCAGAGCATTTATATCCATTCTGTGATACGGTGACCAAAACTGTGCAGCATAATCTAAATGAGGTATAACCAAGGATATATAGAGTTGAAGAACAACCTGAGGACTCCTATTACCTGGAGTTTACCTGCGGCCCGGTCTGTGACCAGGCCTCCTGGTGGATCAGCCCCTGATCAACCAGGCTGTTGCTGCTGGCTGCACGCAAACCAACGTACGAGCCACAGCCCGGCTGATCAGGAACTGACTTTAGGTGCTTGTCCAGTGCCAGCTTGAAGACTGCCAGGGGTCTGTTGGTAATCCTTTTTATTTATGCTTCCTGATATGAAGCCAAGGATTCTGTTAGCTTTATTGCGAACACTTATGCACTGTTGTCTTGGTTTCAGATTACTGCTAACCAGGACTCCTAAATCTTTTTCACAATCCGTAATATTAAGATTGACATTATTTAGTTTATATGTGGCATGGTTATTTTCCTGTCCAACATTTAGAACTTTGCATTTGTCTATATTAAACTGCATCTGCCACTTCTCCGACCACTGCATCAGTCTATTCAAATCTTCCTGGAGTGCTCTAATGTCCTCGTCAGAATGAATTAGACGGCCTATTTTGGTGTCATCGGCAAACTTGCTTATGTTCCTCTTGATGCCCTCATCATTGTCGTTTATGTAGATTGTGAACAACGGGGGGCCCAACACTGACCCCTGTGGAACACCGCTCGTGACGCTTTCCCACTCTGATTTCTCCCCATTTATGCAAACTCTCTGCTGCCTATTTGTCAACCATGCCTCTATCCAGGAAAAAAAAAATTCCTCCTATTCCATGTGCCTTAATTTTCCTCAATAGTCTCTGATGTGGGACCCTGTCAAAAGCCTTACTGAAGTCCATATACACAATATCATATTCATTACCATGATCTACCTCCTCAAATACCTTAGTGAAAAAAGTTATTAAATTCGTAAGGCAGGAACGCCCTTTTGTAAAACCATGCTGAGATTCGTTGATTAATCTGTGCTTCTCAAGGTGGCTACGAACTGCCTCGGCAATTATTGATTCCATAAATTTTCCCACAATGGAGGTTAGGCTTTTTATAGTTCTAAGCGAAGGACCTGTCACCTGCTTTGAAAATAGGTATCACTTTTGCCATTTTCCACTTATCTGGCACCATGCCAGTCTGTAGTGATATAATGACAAGATTAGCCAGAGATTTGCTAAGCTCCTCTTTACATTCCTTTAGAACCCTTGCATACAGTTCATCAGGGCCTGGGGATTTGTTAGGTTTTAATTTATCAATTTGCCTAAGAACCATGTCACTTGTGACCCTAATCGTGCATAGTTTATCATCATCCTGTTCTACATAATTTATTATTTCTGGAATATCGCTATTATCTTCCTGAGTAAAAACTGAGAGGAAGTATGTGTTAAAAATTCTACACATTACCTTATCACTGTCTGTGAGCTGACCTGAGTAACTTTTGAGTGGGCCTATCGTGTCCCTGATCTTGCTTCTGTATACCTGAAAGAATCCTTTTGGATTAGTCTTCGATTCTCTTGCAACTTTAACCTCATAATCTCTTTTTGCTTTTCTTATTCCCTTTTTTATTTTTCTCTTTAACTGAATATATTGATTTCTTAATTGCACCTCTCCTCTTTTGATTTGCCTATATATGCCTCTCTTTTGACCAATGAATTGTTTTAATCTATTGTTCATCCATTTAGGATCATTTTTGCCTGATCTGATTTCCTTATTTGGAACATAAGTTGTCTGAGCAGCTAGAACTATGCTCTGGAAAACGTCATATCGGCAACCATCACCACCTACCTGATCCATAGTCAGGTCATTCCAGTTCAGCCCACCCAAGTAGTTTTTCAGTCCTATGAAATCAGCCAAGCGTAAGTCTGGGACAGAGACTTGATTGCCATTATTAGGGGAATTCCATGATATATTAAAACTGAGTGATTTGTGATCACTTTCCCCGAGCTCATCATTAACCTCAAGATTACTAATTAGCGTTTCCCTTCTGGCAAGAACCAAGTCAAGCAGGTTATTTCCTCTAGTTGGCTCTGTCACAAACTGTTTTAAAAAACAATCCTGAATCGTATCAAGAAAGTCACTTGATTCTAAATTTCCTGTCAAATTGCTCCAATCTGTCTATAGTTGAAATCTCCCATTATCACAACATTTTCGTATGTAGCGGCCTTACGAATTTCATCCCATAGAAGTTTACCGTACTCCCTATCAAGATTTGGGGCCCTGTAAATCATACCCAAAATTAGTTTTTCACGGCCCTCGAGAAGCTGTAACCAAACAGATTCAGTGGCTGACGCTTCTAATTTTAGATCTTGTCTAACACAACACTTTAAATTGTCTCTGACGTACATCGCTACTCCACCACCCTTCCTGTTGACCCTGTCAGTGTGGAATAATTTATAGCCTTGTATGTGACATTCAGAGGGCATCTATCTTTCAGATTGAGCCAGGTCTCTGTTATAGCAATGATATCTATGTTTCCTGCACTTGCAATTAATCTTAGCTCATCTATCTTATTTCTTACACTCCTGCTATTAGTATAATAGACCTTAAGGGAGCTAGTCCCTTGCTGCCCTCTGTTGTCTCCCTTTGTTTGCTGACATGATCTATTGTCTTTATTTATGACTTCATGATGAATGTCTTTTATACATTTACTGTTTACAACCCTAGTGTTGCAACCTGACTGTTTCCCACACACACTCATACCTCTATCTTCTACCAGTTTAAAATCCTAGGCATTTCAGCAATGGCCCTCTCGATTGAGTTTGCAAGAGCTACCACCCCTGCATGAGAAAGATGTACACCATCCCTTGCATACATATCATGTTTGCCATAAAAGTTGTCCCAGTTGTCAATGAATGGGATTGCAAGTTCCTTGCAGTATCTGTCTAGCCAGCAATTTACACCAATTACCCTAGACAACCATTCATTGCCCGCTCCCCTTCTAGGCAAGATGCTACATATGATTGGGACCCCTCCCTTAGACTTAATTAAATCTATAGCTGACCTGTACTTATCTAGCAGCTCTTCTCTCCTACCCTTCCCAATATCATTTCCACCAGCACTGAGACAGATAATAGGCTTGTTCCCATTAACTGACATGATGTTATCCAACCTGTCGACTATGTCACTAACACCAGCTCCTGGGAAGCACACACTATCTCTTACCTTCTTATTCCTATTACAGAAGGCATGGTCCATATATCTTACCTGTGAGTCACCAACCACAAGTATGCGCTTACCTCCATTTGCAGGTACCTTTACCTTCACTGGCCACTGAAGTACACTCATCCTGAAGAACAGAGAAGCGATTTCCTACCTTCAAATCTTCTCTCTTAACTTTCCTTAACTTGATGCTCTTCCCATTACTGGGAACCACTTGCCACTTGTAGTAGGTGCTGGACTGCACCTCACTGCTGGTAGCGGTTGCTACCTCCCCACCTACATTATTATTATTATAATCAAGGGGGAAGCGCTAAACCCATAGGATTATACAGCGCCTGGGGGGGGGGATGTAGAAGGCATTCAGGCTTAATTCAGGGAACTGGAGCACAGATCAAATTCCCTAAATCAAGAGCCCCTCACCAACATCAAGGAACCTTCCTTGAGGGGTCCCCACCTACAGCTTTCTCGCAGCAAGACAGACTGCACCTCGCTGCTGGTAGCCTCATTCCCCTCCACCATATCAGCCACCTCACACTCGCTCCCAACCCCATTGAGGTGAACCTTCAGCCTCCTAATTTCCTCTTGGAGAAGCAAGACTTCCTCCTTCAACTCTCCAACCTCAATTACAGAGGAAGATTATTTACTGTCTGGTCACATGATGCAAGTCAGCTCATATGACTAAAGTCAAGGGCAGGAGTATTAAATTTATTACATTTAGAGGAAGCACTTAACTTATAGGGGTCATAAAACCTGGGGGAGGGAGGTAATCAGGAGATCAGGTAAATTCCTTGGATCAACAGCTTAGGCTAGCCAGGGCGAGAGCATCAAGATCTTTAACGATGCCAGAAATACTGTATATCCATTCTATGTGTTTTTTAAATATTAGTTAATAGTTATCAACAATTACACGGTGGAACTCGGTCATTATTCTACCCTTTGCAATATATACAGCCTATGTACAGTACGGAATATGTAACCATTCCTGGTGCAAATTGTTATTTTGAGAGATTTATTATTTTTTCTTTTTTTTTATTATCACACTGGCCGATTCCCACCAAGGCAGGGTGGCCCGAAAAAGAAAAACTTTCACCATCATTCACTCCATCACTGTCTTGCCAGAAGGGTGCTTTACACTACAGTTTTTAAACTGCAACATTAACACCCCTCCTTCAGAGTGCAGGCACTGTACTTCCCATCTCCAGGACTCAAGTCCGGCCTGCCGGTTTCCCTGAATCCCTTCATAAATGTTACTTTGCTCACACTCCAACAGCACGTCAAGTATTAAAAACCATTTGTCTCCATTCACTCCTATCAAACACGCTCATGCATGCCTGCTGGAAGTCCAAGCCCCTCGCACACAAAACCTCCTTTACCCCCTCCCTCCAACCTTTCCTAGGCCGACCCCTACCCCGCCTTCCTTCCACTACAGACTGATACACTCTTGAAGTCATTCTGTTTCGCTCCATTCTCTCTACATGTCCGAACCACCTCAACAACCCTTCCTCAGCCCTCTGGACAACAGTTTTGGTAATCCCGCACCTCCTCCTAACTTCCAAACTACGAATTCTCTGCATTATATTCACACCACACATTGCCCTCAGACATGACATCTCCACTGCCTCCAGCCTTCTCCTCGCTGCAACATTCATCACCCACGCTTCACACCCATATAAGAGCGTTGGTAAAACTATACTCTCATACATTCCCCTCTTTGCCTCCAAGGACAAAGTTCTTTGTCTCCACAGACTCCTAAGTGCACCACTCACTCTTTTTCCCTCATCAATTCTATGATTCACCTCATCTTTCATAGACCCATCCGCTGACACGTCCACTCCCAAATATCTGAATACGTTCACCTCCTCCATACTCTCTCCCTCCAATCTGATATTCAATCTTTCATCACCTAATCTTTTTGTTATCCTCATAACCTTACTCTTTCCTGTATTCACCTTTAATTTTCTTCTTTTGCACACCCTACCAAATTCATCCACCAATCTCTGCAACTTTTCTTCAGAATCTCCCAAGAGCACAGTGTCATCAGCAAAGAGCAGCTGTGACAACTCTCACTTTGTGTGTGATTCTTTATCTTTTAACTCCACGCCTCTTGCCAAGACCCTCGCATTTACTTCTCTTACAACCCCATCTATAAATATATTAAACAACCACGGTGACATCACACATCCTTGTCTAAGGCCTACTTTTACTGGGAAAAAATTTCCCTCTTTCCTACATACTCTAACTTGAGCCTCACTATCCTCGTAAAAACTCTTCACTGCTTTCAGTAACCTACATCCTACACCATACACTTGCAACATCTGCCACATTGCCCCCCTATCCACCCTGTCATATGCCTTTTCCAAATCCATAAATGCCACAAAGACCTCTTTAGCCTTATCTAAATACTGTTCACTTATATGTTTCACTGTAAACACCTGGTCCACACACCCCCTACCTTTCCTAAAGCCTCCTTGTTCATCTGCTATCCTATTCTCCGTCTTACTCTTAATTCTTTCAATTATAACTCTACCATACACTTTACCAGGTACACTCAACAGACTTATCCCCCTATAATTTTTGCACTCTCTTTTATCCCCTTTGCCTTTATACAAAGGAACTATGCATGCTCTCTGCCAATCCCTAGGTACCTTACCCTCTTCCATACATTTATTAAATAATTGCACCAACCACTCCAAAACTATATCCCCACCTGCTTTTAACATTTCTATCTTTATCCCATCAATCCCGGCTGCCTTACCCCCTTTCATTTTACCTACTGCCTCACGAACTTCCCCCACACTCACAACTGGCTCTTCCTCACTCCTACAAGATGTTATTCCTCCTTGCCCTATACACGAAATCACAGCTTCCCTATCTTCATCAACATTTAACAATTCCTCAAAATATTCCCTCCATCTTCCCAATACCTCTAACTCTCCATTTAATAACTCTCCTCTCCTATTTTTAACTGACAAATCCATTTGTTCTCTAGGCTTTCTTAACTTGTTAATCTCACTCCAAAACTTTTTCTTATTTTCAACAAAATTTGTTGATAACATCTCACCCACTCTCTCATTTGCTTTCTTCTTACATTGCTTCACCACTCTCTTAACCTCTCTCTTTTTCTCCATATACTCTTCCCTCCTTGCATCACTTCTACTTTGTAAAAACTTCTCATATGCTAACTTTTTCTCCCTTACTACTCTCTTTACATCATCATTCCACCAATCGCTCCTCTTCCCTCCTGCACCCACTTTCCTGTAACCACAAACTTCTGCTGAACACTAACACTACATTTTTAAACCTACCCCATACCTCTTCGACCCCATTGCCTATGCTCTCATTAGCCTATCTGTCCTCCAATAGCTGTTTATATCTTACCCTAACTGCCTCCTCTTTTAGTTTATAAACCTTCACTTCTCTCTTCCCTGATGCTTCTATTCTCCTTGTATAGATATAAGGATTATTTTGGGATATGTAAAGAAAAGGAATACAATTACTTAGCTCGCACAGCCCAGCGAGGCAGCAACACACCTAAAGCCAATAATAACCCAACAAAAAGCCGCAGTAAGAATGATCACTAAATCCCATCCCTGGCAACACCCCCCCCCTCACTATTCATAGATCTAAACTTACTCCCTATTCAGAACATCCACACTTACTACTGTGCAATCTATATCTACAGGACCTTAAATTCCAATATTAACCTTGATCTAAAATGCTTTCTTGATAGTTGTGACAGGATCCACAGGCATAACACCAGACACAAACATCTCTATGACATTCCCCGTGTCCGACTAAACCTTTACAAAAATTCAATGTATTTCAAAGGACCTAAAATCTGGAACACCCTACCTGAAAACTCTAGAACTGCAGACACACTCATCACTTTCAAAACTACAGTTAGAAAACATCTTATCTCCCTGATACACCCCGACAACTACGTGATGACCACCTGGTGGTTCACAATTACACTCACTCACCCACTGACTAAAAACACTAAGATTAGTATTTTTATCTTAAAATAATGAATCCTAACTAGTCATAAGTTTGCCTATGATACTCCAATATAGACACTTTGTATTGTGCTAAAACAAAAGCATTTACATTGCTAAACTCAAATTATAATGTAGTCATCTAGCCTTAATACCACAATCTGCAAAGATTAAATGTTAAGAATTAATCTAAGTCTGCCCGAAATGCCTAGCCATGCTAGTGGATATGGGCTGCTGTGTAATGCAGCGAAGTACGAACAAATAGCTGATGGTACAGAATATCAGTGCGTAGAAGAAAGGCACTTTCATTAAAGGTCCCATCAGGAACAGGATCTGAAGAATACAATAAATTATAGCCTGAGATGGGATAGATAACAGCAGAGTGTAATTTTGGTTCCTGTAAGCAAACACCAAAAGGAGAAAACTGGGAGAGTAACATCTGAAGCTCACCCCGATTACCCCTGAGGCCGCGTATATTCCACTGTAAATAGGCCATGATTGGCAACGATAAAGATACCTGAAATCCGCAGGTAAAGGTTCCTACGGACTAGAGGGGTTAGAAAATTCCACATGTGGAGGCAGCGGAAAACGTTCAAGCAGCAAAGGAACGGTGCACTGCGAAGAAAGGAGTTGCGCAGATGGAGGAGAGGAGAGAGAAGGAACAGAGGGTGGATCAGTGTCCATTGATGGTTTGGTCTCTGCAATATATTCAGAGATTGCTTCAAGTGTTTCAGAATTCAGAGACGTCATATGGGAGACAATATTGGAGATGGCAGGGAGAGGATGAGTAAAGATTGGAGCTCTAATGGACTGTACCAAGGTAGGGGGATGGCGAAAGGGTGGAGAGAACTGGAGAAGCGTGGAAAGGGACAGAAGAGGCAGAAACCTGGGAGGTGGCAGAAGAGGAAGAAACTTGGGAGGGAACAGGGGAGGAAGGTACAGTACGAGGAGGAGGGTGAACCTCTACACTTGTAACAGAGCCAGTGAGAGGGGAAGAACCAGGTACAGAGACAGGGAAGGTAAAATGGGGAGGTGGAAGAAGGGAAGGAGGGGTTAAAGGACCTTTTTTTGACTTCTGAGAAGTAGAGGGACGATTGGGAGGAGGTGTCATACGAGATCTCGTCGATACCGAGGCTTGTGAGGGAGAACACAAAGAAGTGAGAACAGACTGAGGCATTGAAGTAGGGACGTCTGAGCCCAGGACAGCAAAAGAATTAGATACAGGAGTGATTATGGGAGAGGTAACCACAGAGGAGGCTGCAGAAGATGGGACCCCAGAAGTGGGGGGACGTTTTGAAACACGGGAATAAGAAACACGAGGTAGTCGCCCTTGGAGGCGGAGATGAGAAACTGCCATGGCATAAGGGAGACCTTCTGCCTCTTTGAGGTAACGGATTTCCTGCTCATTTAAGTAGACTTGGCAACGGCGAGAGTACGAAGGGTGAGCCTCATGACAATTAAGGCAAGAGGGAGGTCAATTGCAAGACGTATTAGAATGGTCATTGGCACCACAGACTGGGCATTCGGCTATAGATCTGCAATATTTCGCTGGATGGCCAAATCGCCAGCAATTTCTACATTGTTGCGGTGTAGGGATCACCTTTCGAACTTGTAACCGATGTCCTGCTACATAAACTGAGGATGGGAGTTCACGGCTGTCAAAAATTAAATGAGCCACATTGCTAGGGTATCGTCTCCGCCCGAGACCATAGAGGCAGAGGCCGGAAGCATAGTCAAAGAAGAGCAGAGGTCAGATAAATCGAAGGAGTCAGTCGAGACCTCAGTACCTGAAGCGGGTGAGGAAACGGCACCGGCAAGAGGTACAAATGCATTAGGAGTGTCCGAAGAGTGGTCCAAAGACGAGGCGGGGTCAGAACGGGGTGCAGTATCAAGAAGGTGCCCGGGGGTAGCAGGTTCATGGACTAGGGCTTCCATGGTTAGGCTACTTCTTTCTTTTTGTTTTTAAGAAAAAAAAAAGAAAGAAGAAAATAAAAATAAAAAAAAGAATAAAAAAGGGGGGACCAGGGAGGGATAGTTCCTGGGAGGAATGAGAGGGCCAGAAATCTCCCTCCGCACCCAAGAGGACCTCAGCACCGCAAGTAGTGCAGATGCAGCATGGAACCCGTGCCATACCCTACCCATCATGCCAGTAAACCAGCAATCTGGGATAGCAGCCTCACATCTGCCGAGCTACCTCAGTGGACAAAAGAGAGGGCGGCCGGATATTCGCCACAAAGCATACCTCCTATAGCCACCACCCCCGGAATCCGAAAGGCAGCCTCCAGAGATACACCCATCGCCCGAAAGATACCCAAAGCCACTCCCCGGGAGACCGGAGAGGGATTGGCACATCCCCAGGCGATCCAGATTCCACGGCAAACTACACCACCGCCAAGATCCTCAACTGAATGGAATGGACCCCGGTACCCTTTCCCCTACCCAGGAACTAGAGTGCCTGTGGGAAAAAAAAAAAAAAGACGAAGGGTAATAGGGAGGGGTGGGGAGGAGGAGGAGGAAAAGAAAAAGGGAAGATGGGATAAGGGAGGGGGGACTAGGGGGTAATTAAGTTCGGTCTGAGGAAGGAGACCAACAGGTCTAATTCCTCAGACAAGAGCCTCTTCACCATGCCAAGGAGCCCCCTTTGAAGAGGAACCTGAGCACAATATTATTATAATAATCATGGGGAAGCGATAAATCCATAGGATTATACAGCGCATGGGGGGGGTGGAAGGTATTCAGACTCAATTCAGGGAACCGGAGCACAGATCCAATTCCCTAGATCAAGAGCCCCTCATCAGCATCAAGGAACCTCCCTTGAGGGAAACCAGAGCACAGATCCAGTTCCCTAGATCAAGAACCCCTCACTGGCATCAGGGAACTTTCCTTGAGTGGTTCATATAGAAAAATGCCATCCTACACCAGGTATGTTTTTGTACATATGCTAATGAACTATGATTATTACATTTAGCAGGAAGCGCTAAACACACAGGGCTTACAATTATTATAATTAAAGAAAGCGCTAAACCAACAAGGGTCATGCAGTAAGGCTTATACAGCACCTGGTGCATAGGAGGAAATCAGGTCTGACTCACGGAAGAGATGCAACCCTTCGAGAGTAGGGAAGCTACACTTAACTGGATCAAAAGTCCTTTGCCAACTTCAAGGCATTTCCCTTCAAGGAATCCAAAAGGTAGATTTGATTTTCAATTGGAAAATTGTTATAATAAAAAAGAAGCACTAAATCTACGAGGGCCATGCAGCGCTTTAATCGGAAAAGAAAAAGGTCTAAAACAGTTTTATCATATAGCGCCTGGGAGAATGGAAAGCATTCAGGTGCAGTCCAAGGAAGGATAAGACCAGGTCTTTGAATCAAGAGTCCCCTCACTGGCCAGGGAGGTATAACATCTTTTAGGAGTGAAGAAGAGCAGTATGTGAGTGTGGGGGAGGTGCACGAGGCATTACATAGAATGAAAGAGGGTAAAGGAGCTGGAACTGATGGGATCATGACAAATGTTAAAAGCAGGGGGGGATATAGTGTTGGAGTGGTTGGTATTTTTGTTTAATATATGTATGAAAGAGGAGAAGGTACCTAGGGACTGACAGCGTGTGTGTATTAGTTCCTTTATATAAAGGGAAGGGGGACAAGAGAGATTGCAAAAATTATAGGGGAATAAGTTTACTGAGTATACCAAATAAAGTGTATGGCAGGGTTATTATTGAAAGAATTAGAGGCGAGACAGAGAGCAGGATTGCACATGAGCATGAGTAGGGGATGTGTAGATCAAGCATTTACATTGAAGCAAATATGTGAACAGTATTTACATAAAGGTAGGAAAGTTTTCATTGCATTTATGGATTTAGAACAGGCATATGATATAGTGGATATGGTAGCAATGTGGCAGATGTTGCAAGCATATGGATTAGGTAGTAAATTACTAAATTCACACCTCACCTCCCATCCTACCAAATTTTCCTCATTCCTATATAATCACAATTTTTCTACCTGATCACAATTTTAATAATTGTTATACATTTTACCTGGTATATTCAGCAGACTGTTGTCCTTTAATTCTTACACACTCTTTACTTACATTATCATCATCATCAAAACTAAGCGCCAAACCCTCTACTTTTTTTTTTTTCAACAAGTCAGCCGTCTCCCACCGAGGCAGGGTGGCCCAAAAAGAAAGAAAATCCCCAAAAAGAAAATACTTTCATTATCATTCAACACTCTCACCTCACTCACACATAATCACTGTTTTTGCAGAGGCGACAGTCAGCGCCTGCACAGGCAATAGCGAAATCATCAACATAGAGTGATGACCAAATATTTGATGGAAGACTAGAGGCCAAATCATTTACAGAAAGGACAAAAAGTGTTGTGCTCAGAACACATCCCAGGGGGACACCTTCAGCTTGGATAAAGTCCGGGGAGAGCACATTATTAACACGAACATGGAAATGCCTGTCAGTTAAAAAGTTCTTAAGGAAGGATGGTAGATTGCCTCAGAGGCCTAAGGAGTGGGCTTGGGCCAAAATATTATACCTCCAAGTTGTGTCATATGCCTTCTCAAGGTCAAAAAATATGGCAATAACCGAGTGGTTATTCACAAAGGCATTACGAACATACGTATCCAAGCGCATTAAGGGGTCTATGGTAGAACGTCCCTTACGAAAGCCATATTGACGAGTGGAGAGACTGTTGTGTGTCTCTAAATACATACCACACTAAACGTCTATTTACCAGGCGTTCCATCACTTTGCAAACTGCACTGGTAAGAGCAATGGGATGATAGTGGGAGGCTTCATGTCCTGTAGTGCCTGGTTTGAGGAAAGGGAGAACAATGGTAGATTTCCACAGCTGTGGAAGAACTCCTTGTGACCAAACAATATTGTAAAGGCATAATAGGACTGCAAGGGCTGACTGATGTAAATGTTGTAGCATACGAATATGAATGTCGTCGGGCCCATCTGCCGATGATCGGCAAGCTGAGAGTGTTGCCTCCAGTTCTTGAAGTGTAAAAGGCACATTATACTGTTCTTCTCTGGGAGAAGAAAAGTCCAAGGGTGCTAACTCTCTGGCAGACTTTGAGGAAAGAAACGAGAGGCATAGATGGAGCCCCTGAGAAATACAGACCAGATGATTGCCAATTTCATTGGCAACATCTAGTAGGTTTGCTATATTAACACCGGTAACCCGCAGAACAGGAGCTGGGTCAGGAGAACATTTACCACTCAGTTTTCGTACTTTTTTCCAGACTGCACTCAGAGGAAGCAGAGGTGATGGTGGAGACATAATCTCACCAGCAAGTGCGTTTAGCGTCACGGATGACACGGCGAGCGATCACACGCTTCTGCTTAAAATCAAGAAGTCTCTCCGTGGTTCTATTGTACCGGTACCTGCCCCATGCAGCGCGTTTCAAACGTACTGCACGAGCACAAGCAGGAGACCACGAAGGCACGCATTTCTGAGAATGCCTGCCCGAAGTTTGGGGTATAGAATGAGAAGCTGCGGTTAAAATGGAGGACGAGAAGAGGTGTAAAAGCTCATCAATGGAGGACAAACAAGGAACCTCACTAAAAACAGTTAGTTGTGAGTAAAGGTTCCAATTTGCCTGATCAAATTGCCAGCGTGGGATACGAAGAGGTGGTGAATATGAAGGGGAAGTAAGAATGATTGGGAAATGATCGCTGTCATGTAAATCCGGGAGAACAGACCAGGTGAAGTCTTATGCGGCGGAGGAGGAGCAGACTGAGAGATCGATGCAAGAGTGTGTGTGAGTCCGAGGGTCAAAATGGGTGCGAGTACCTGTATTTGAAACATGGAGGGGGTGGGTGGCAAGAAAAGCCTCTAACTGAATGCCACGGGAATCACAGTGAGACCCCCCCCCAGAGGAAATGATGGGCATTAAAATCGCCAAGTAACAGAAACAGTGGCGGTAATGACGAAACAAGGAAGGCAATATCCGGAATAGATAATGCCCGAGAAGGAGAGAGATATAAAGAACAGAGCATATACCACCTATGCAAGTGGATACGGGCTGCTGTGTAATGCAGCAAAGTACGAACAAATAGCTGATGGTACGGAATATCACTGCGTAGAAGAAAGGCACTTTCATTAAAGGTCCCATCAGGAAAAGGATCTGAAGAATACAATAAATTATAGCCTGAGAAGGGAGAGATAACAGCAGAGTGTAATTTTGGTTCCTGTAAGCAAACACCAACAGGGGAAAACTGGGAGAGTAACATCTGAAGCTCACCCCGATTACCCCTGAGGCCGCGTATATTCCACTGTAAATAGGCCATGATTGGCAATGATAAAGATACCGGAAATCCGCAGGTAAGGGTTCCTACGGACTAGAGGGGTTAGAAAAGTCCACATGCGGAGGCAGCAGAAAACGTTCAAGCAGCGAAGGAACGGTGCGCTGTGAAGAAAGGAGTTGAGCAGATGGAGGAGAGGAGAGAGAAGGAACAGAGGGTGGATCAGTGTCCATTGATGGTTTGGTCTCTGCAATATATTCAGAGATTGCTTCAAGTGTTTCGGAATTCAGAGACGTCATATGGGAGACAAAACTGGAGATAGCAGGGGGAGGATGAGTAAAGATTGGAACTGTAATGGACTGTACCAAAGTAAGGGAGGGGCAAAAGGGTGGAGGGAACTGGAGAAGCGTGGAAGGGGACAGAAGAGGCAGAAACCTGGGAGGTGGCAGAAGAGGAAGAAACTTGGGAGGGAACAGGGGAGGAAGGTACAGTACGAGGAGGGTGAACCTCTACACTTGTAACAGAGCCAGTGAGAGGGGAAGAACCAGGTACAGAGACAGGGAAGGTAAAATGAGGAGGTGGAAGAAGGGAAGGAGGGGTTAAAGGACTTTATTTTGACTTCTGAGAAGTAGAGGGACGATTGGGAGGAGGTGTCGTACGAGATCTCGTCAATACTGAGGCTTGTGAGGGAGAACACGAAGAAGCGAGAACAGACTGAGGCTTTGAAGTAGGGACATCTGAGCCTAGGACAGCAAAAGAATTAGATACAGGATTGACTATGGGAGAGGTAACCACAGAGAAGGCTGCAGAAGATGGGACCCCAGAAGTGGGGGACGTTTTGAAACACGGGAATAAGAAACACGAGGTAGTCTCACTTGGAGGCGGAGATGAGAAACTGCCATGGCATAAGGGAGACCTTCTGCCTCTTTGAGGTAACGGATTTCCTGCTCATTTAAGTAGACTTGGCAACGGCGAGAGTATGAAGGGCGAGCCTCATGACAATTAAGGCAAGAGGGATGTCGATTGCTAGACGTATTTGAATGGTCATCAGCACCACAGACTGGGCATTCGGCTATAGATCTGCAATATTTCGCTGGATGCCCAAATCGCCAGCAATTTCTATACTGTTGCGGTGTAGGGATCACCTTTTGAACTTGTAACCGATGTCCTGCTACATAAACTGAGGATGGGAGTTCACGGCTGTCAAAAGTTAACAAAAGTTAAACGAGCCACATTGCTAGGGTATCGTCTCCGCCCGCGGGCAGGAAGAACATAAGCGTCTACCTTGAGGATTGGGAGATCTTGGAGTTCCAGCTGTTCAAGAATGTCATTGCCACATGTCTGGAAATTTTGTTGAACTATGGTATGGGGCAGAATGACGGTACCACTACAAGAATTGAGGGAATGATGTTTTTCAACAGTGACAGGAACAGTATCGATATGGGAAAGAAGAGAAAGATCATGAGCTTGGGTAGCATTCTGTACAGTGATGATGTGCGTACCGCTCTTAAGAGCATGAAAAGAAATATCTTTACCAACATGGCATAGGAGTGCCTGGTCGGAAATATAGGCAGTAGAGGAAGTCGGTCGTAAAGTGAAGAATTTAGTCCATTGTGCATTCTGAAACTGAGTGTGGAAAGGGAGTGCAGGACGTGTCAATCTTTTGTGAGAAGAACGAGAGGGTGGAGAAGTATCATCAGCAGGTAACTGTCGTTGGCGTTTAGGAGTGGGACCAGAGTTGGTCCGACGTGGAACGGGCCGGAGATTCGAAAATTGCCGCACCGTAGAGGGAGAGGCCGGAAGCATAGTCTGAGGAGAGCGGAGGTCAGATAAATCGAAGGAGTCAGTCTAGACCTCAGTACCTGAAGCGGGCGAGGAAACAGCATCGGAAAGAGGTACAGAGGCATGAGGAGTGTAGGAAGAGTGGTCCAAAGACGAGGCGGGGTCAGAACGGGGTGCGGTATCAAGAAGGGGACCGGAGGTAGCAGGTTCATGGACTAGGGCTGCCATGGTTAGGTTACTTCTTAATTTTTGTTTTTAAGAAAAAAAAGAAAATAAAAAAAAATAAAAAAAAGAATAAAAAAAGGGGGGACCGGGGAGGGATAGTTCCTAGGAGGAATGAAAGGGCCAGAAATCTCCCTCCGCTCCCAAGAGGACCTCAGCACCGCTAGTAGCGCAGATGCAGCATGGAACCCGTGCCATACCCTACCCATCATGCCAGTAAACCAGCAATCTGGGATAGAAACCTCACATCTGCCGAGCTACCTCTGTGGACAAAAGAGAGGGCGGCCGGATATCCGCCACAAAGCATACCTCCTTCGGCCACCACCCCTGGAATCCGAAAAGTGGCTTCCAGAGATACACCCGTCGCCTGAGAGACACCCAAAGCCACCCTCCGGGATACCAGAGAGGCATCGGGACATCCCCAGGCAATCCAGATTCCACGGCAAACTACGCCACCGGCAAGAACCTCAACGGAATGGGATGGACCCCGGTACCCTTTCCCCTACCTAGGAACTAGCGTGCCTGTGGGAAAAAATCCCGAAGGCCAAAAAGGAAGGGCAAAAGGGAGGGGTGGGGAGGAGGAGGAGGAAAGGAAAAAGGGGAGGATGGGATAGGGAAGGGGGGATTGGGGGGTAATTAGGTTCGGTCTGAGGAAGGAGACCGACAGGTCTAATTCCTCAGACCAAGAGCCTCTTCACCACAACAAGGAGCCCCCCTTGAAGAGGTAAAGCTAGGATAAAAGGATTTTTTCTTGCAAATTAATACAATTCAAGAACCCATTTTATGCACATTAATATTTTTTTACAATTTATTTCCAGAGATTTCTAAATATATATTTTTCAACACCATAATGTGTGTGCTCCAGCTTAAAGATTCAACCTATACTAAGGTATAATCAATAGTTGTAAAATTTATGAAACATTTTTACAAAATATCAATCACAAATAGGTTTTATACAAAGCCTATGAAGGAACATATTTGGTCCTTTTTTATTAAAAAATATTCAACATTTCATTAGACAATAATTTGCAATTTTTTATAGCTAAGTTCTTTATATAAATATATAGAAAACTCAATTATGCAAGTAAACTAAAATACAGTATTATTTATATTTCCTAATAATCATTATTTTTATTGGAGATTTGCATGATAATATTGCTCATCAAATTCAAGAAAAATATAATTAGATTCAAATTGACAGGCATACACTCACTTGTTTCACCAAAACCAATTTTAAAATATGCTTAAGAATGTCATACAAAATAATTATTTACTTAGCTTCAAAACACTAGTCTGTAAGGTCCAGCTGAAGATATACACTAAAATGCCTATTTGTACCAAAATTTATGCATCTCCTTAAGTAACAATGATGGAGGAGGCCAAAACTAATTTTCAGATTGTTTAATTTATGCATTTAACAAATCTTAGTTTAGTATCTTCTCAATATGGTAATTATTGAAATTGAAAATGCATTAGCTAACATCACCATTTGACTTCTTTCTTATACTCTTCATTAACAGAGAACCTCTTGACAGACTCATAACCAAGGATGATTGTGAATGAGAATATCACTGACTGGAACAGCCGAGGAGATAGACCCTTAGTGAAGACTCCCATATGTTCTTCTGACCAGAGAATTCGAAAAGTATGTCCAAAGCTTCCAGTTCTCTGCACCTTTAAAGAAAATATGAAAGGGCTGAATGAAAATTAACTAATTTTTGAGTTTTAATCATGATATTTTAAAACTTATGCAACCTACATTAAAAAATTTTTTATGTACAGTACTGAAGTGAAATTTTCACAAATGAAACTAATAATTAAAAAACTGTAGAATGAAATCTGGGGAGAAAGAAATGCTGAAATCTGTTGATTTTATACCAATGATAAAAGATTGGCCTATGATGAATTAATAATATTACAGTAGTGTACAATAAGAGTAATGTAAATCAGAGATGAAAGTGGCTGGTACACTTAAAACACTAGTTAGAAAGACACAAACTGGACACATGAGTGAGTGACGGCATGATTATTCTAATATGAATGTGGAACACTTGTGTTACGAGCCTGAAGAACCAAGGGTTAGAGCAGTAGAAACGAACAACCTGAGATACTGATGAAAGGTTAGGATACATGAAATAACTAATGGAAATGGTAAAAAACATGTGGAATGTGACTCTGAATGATTAAGAACTGAGCTACAATGGAATAATCATACTGAGTAGATAGATAATAGTAATGAAGAAAGACGATTGGAAGTAGAAACTGTTCTTTAGAGATTTCAGCTTCTTTTGTTGCCAGCATGGCCTCAAACCTTGAAGTTAATTCCTCAGAACTATAGGAGTCTCCTGCTTCTTTTTCCCTCAAATCATGCAACCTCTTCCACACAATATTCAAGTATGGGAAAGTGTACTGGGAAGATGGAGGAAATATTCTGAGCTGTTAAATGTTGATGAAGAGAGGGAGGCAATGATTTCATGTGAAACTCAGGGAAGTATATCATACTTTAGGAGTGAGGAAGAGCAAGATGAGTGTGTGGGAATGTGTGTTAGACAGTGGGTAAAATGAAAAGGGGTAAAGCAACTGGGATTGATGGGATTAAGACAAATGTTAAAAACAGGTGGGGATATAGTTTTGGAGTGGTTGGTGCATCTGTTCAACAAATGTATAAAAGGTGGGAAGGTACCTAGGAATTATATAAGGGAAAAGAGGATAAGAGTGTGTGTAAGAATTATAGAGGAAGAAGTCTGTTGAGCACACCAGGTAAACTGTATGATAGAGTTATTATTTAAATAATTATGGGTAAGACAGAGAGCAGGATCACAGATGAACAAGAAGGTTTTAGACAGGATAGGGCATGTGCTGACCAAGTGTTTACATTGAAGCATGCAAGTGAACAATATTTAGATAAAAGATATGAAGTTTTTGTTACATTAATGGATTTAGGAAAGGTGGGAGATGGCCGACTTGTTGAAAAAAAAAAAAATATGATAGGATGGATAGGAGCACAATGTGGCAGATGTTTCAAGTGTATGGAATAGGTGGCAGGTTATCTAAGTCAGTTAACAGTTTTTATGAGGAGGGCAAGGATCAGGTTAGAGTATGTAGGAGAGAAGGAGATTATTTTCCAGTTAAAGCAGGCCTTAGACAGGTAAGTGTGTTGTTACCATGGGTGTTTACAATATTTATACATGGGGTTGTAAAAGAAGTGAATATTAAGATATTGGGGATAGGGGTGGGATTAAAACAAGGAATCTAATACAAAGTGGGAGTTGCCACATTTGCTTTCTGCTGATGAAATGGTGCTTTTGGGAGATTTTGAAGAGAAATTGCAGACTGGTAGATGAATTTGAGAGACTAAGTGAACATAGGAAAGAGCAAGGTGATGAGAGTAACAAAAAATTTAGGTAATGAAATGTGGATATCAGATTGGAAGAGGGAAGTAGGGAGGCAATAAAAGCATTCAAATATTTGGGAGTGGACTTGTTAGTAGATGGGTCTGTGAAAGATGAGGTAAACCACAGAACTGACAAGGGAACAAAAGGTGGCTGGTGCACTGGGGCATCTGTGGAGACGAAGAATGTTATACATGGAGGAGTACACTCTTAGACGAGTGTGAACCATGGATTTTAAACACCACAGCAAGGAGGCGGCTGGGGGCAATACAGATCTTATGTATGAGGGCAATGTTTGATGTGAATACTGTACAAAGAATTCATAGTTTGAAGATTAGGTGGTGTGGGGTTACTAAAGTATTATCCAGATGACTGAGGAGGAGTTGTTGAGGTGATCTGGGCATTTAGAGATGGAGCAAAATTGGATGACTTGGGTGTATCATCCTAGGGTAGGGATCATCCTAGTAAAAGGCTGGAGGAAGGGATTCAAGGTTTAGTATGCAAGGAGCCTGGGCATCTGACAGGCATGTGTGAACATATTAGATAGGATTGAGTGGTTGCAAGTGACTTTTGTAACTTGATGTGTTGTTGGAGTGTGAGCAAGATAACATTTATGAAAGGATTCAGGGAAAACTGGTTAGCTGGATTTGAGTCCTGGAGGCAGGAGGTACAGTGCCCACACTCAAAATGAGGGGTGGGGGTTACTGCAGTTTGGAGAGGCATCTGAGCTGTAGTGTCAGTTCACATATGGCAAAATGGTGATGGAGTGTGATAGTGAAAGTGCTTCTTTTTCGGGCAACCCTATCCTGGTGTGTTTAAAAAAAAAAAAAAATTGAAGGAAACCTTGAAACTCCTTGCTCAGTACTATTACTAGAAACTAGTAAAATCAAAGGAAAGCACTGTCATGTGAACAGGGAGAAATCTATGAGAGTGAAATGCAAACCCAGTATGAGGAGGTGGCACATCATTTTACTTCACCCAAAAACAGAAAAACGTTTATACATGGACCCTCTATCTAAATTCTGACCAACAAGCACCATCAAGAGGAATCAACTACACATTACCTTGCATTTTTTAATTTGTGTGTGCCCCTAGCATACCTTTCAGTATGAATGGTAAGGGAAAGGGGAAGGTAGATAACCTGCACATAAAATCATTTAACCCTTTAAGGGTTGGTGCTGTACTAGTACGGCGTGCACGCCAGGGTTGGTGCCGTACTAGTATGCATAAATTCTAGCGCCTTCAAATCTAGCGAGAGAAAGCTGGCAGGCCTACACATGAAAGAATGGGCCTATGTGGTCAGTGTGCACAGTATAAAAAAAAATCCTGCAGCACACAGTGCAGAATGAGAAAAAAAACTCCGACTGTGTTTTTGGTTTAAAACAGAAATGTTCGATTTTTGCCAAAGTTCAAAAGTAAACAAAACATGCCGTGAGTCCAATTCATGTCAACTGGTGAGTCTAATATTCTTTCACAAGTGCGCTGATATTATTTATACCATTTCTACACCATTTCTACACTAATGCAGTAGTCTGCATAACAGTAAACCTTCTATTTTTTGTGAGAATAAAAATTCAAAGTGGAAAGCAAAAGAAATGTAAGAGGCCTGGGGATGTGACTAATAAACAGAGAAAATGTTATTTTAGTGCTAGGAATGTCTGTCTTGTTTATTCTGGACCCTATTTGGAAATTGGCATCTTTTGAAATTTATATGAAATTGGCAAAATTGCCAATTTCTGACCACTTTATTGGATAGTTGAAATCGGTAAATGGGTGGTTTCTTGTACTCATTCGATAGAAAAAATGGAGTTCTAGCGAAATAGTTATGATTCTTGTCGATTGGTACATTGGAATTGGACGAAAATAGGGCTCAAATTGGGCGAAATCGCCGATGCGTAAACATCGTCGAGACCTCTAACTTCACGAGAGCATAATTCTGTAAGTTTTCCATCAAATTTCATACTTTTGGTGTCATTATGATCGGGAAAAGATTCTCTATCATTCCAAAGGAAAAAATTATTTTTTTTTTTAAATTTCGGACCCTGAGAACAAGTTTAGGAGAGGGCCTGCCAACCCTGCAAGGGTTAAGATATTAGTTCAATACAATTTATGCTAATATAAACACCTTTTGGAGACTAATTCACAAGTCCTCTAAACTGACCTGTAATCTGGCCCTCACAGTGTCCAGAGGATTGGTTAAAAGAACAGTTGTAACTCCCCCAAGAGGTGCTGCAACACACTGAAGTAACAGTGTTGATGTCCCTTCAGGAGAAATATGAGCTAATTTGTCTGCAAATAAACAAATTATTAATAAAATTATTTTTCCAAAATCTGTTATAATGTTTAACTTGTTCCACATTATAAAATATTTTTCTTTTGTGTATGGGCATATTTTCCTCCAATAAGCTGGTCAAACAAAAGTGTATGCCACACATACCTGTTTCAAACTGACTACACAACTTGACAGCAATAGTGAAGAAGTAAAGAAAGTTTATTTATGAACACCTTATACATGTATTAGCCTAGGTTCTGACAGCCTCAATAAAATAGTGATTGTTTCGGGGGTTTTCGTACTCCCAGCCTGGCTCCATGCTAATCAAATTAAATTACAATCTTCATTCATCTCTTTGTAGCATATTTCAAGTAAATTTTTGCTTAATGACTAGGCCTCAAACAGATTCACACTGGGCACTCAAATCAATAGTTTAGTCAAGTCCTTCTTGGGCTTCAAAACACTTCCAGAGATTACGACAGGAAAACATTTAGCTGATGTTTGAGCGAAAGACAAGTTAACTAGCCAATGAAGAGTGCTAAATTTTTATCCATTTTTTTAACACGCTGGCCATCTCTCACGGAGGCAGGGTAACCCAAAAAAGAAACACTTTCACTATCATTCACTCTCACTGTCTTGCCAGAGGCACACAGATACAACAGTTCAGATGTTCCTCCAAACAGCAAATATCCCAAACTCCTCCTTTAGAGTGCAGGCACTGTACTTCCCACTTCCAGGACTCGAGTCTAGCTAACTGGTTTCCTTGAATCCTTTCACAAAATATTACCTCACACTCCAACAACTCATTAGGTCCCAAAAACCATTCATCTTCACTCACTCCAATCTAGCATGCTCATATATGCCTGCTGTATGTCCAATATCTAATAAACATATTAATATGACATTTAACTTGCTTTATCATTCTTGATGAAAAGTTCCCAGTTGACGTGTTTTTTTTTTTTTTCAACAAGTCAGCCGTCTCCCACCGAGGAAGGGTGACCCAAAAAGAAAGAAAATCCCCAAAAAGAAAATACTTTCATCATCATTCAATACTTTCACCTCACTCACACATAATCACTGTTTTTACAGAGGTGCTCAGAACACAACAGTTTAGAAGCATATACGTATAAAGATACACAACATATCCCCCCAAACCACTAATATCCCGAGCCCCTCCTTTAGAGTGCAGGCATTGTACTTCCTATTTCCAGGACTCAAGTCCAGCTATATAAAAATAACCAGTTTCCCTGAATCCCTTCACTAAATATTACCCTGCTCACACTCCAACAGATCGTCAGGTCCCAAATACCATTTGTCTCCATTCACTCCTATCGAACACGCTCATGCACGCCTGCTGGAAGTCCAAGCCCCTTGCCCACAAAACTCCCTTACCCCTTCCTTCCAACCTTTTCGAGGACAACCTCTACCCCGCCTTCCTTCTACAGATTTAAATGCTCTCCATGTCATTCTACTTTGATCCATTCTCTCTAAATGACCAAACCACCTCAACAACCCCTCTTCAGCCCTCTGACTAATACTTTTATTAACTCCACACCTTCTCCTAATTACCACACTCCGAATTTTCTGGATAATATTTACACCACACATTGCCCTTAAACAGGACATCTCCACTGCCTCCAATCGCCTCCTCGCTGCTGCATTCACAACCCAAGCTTCACACCCATATAAGAGTGTTGGTACTACTATACTTTCATACATTCCCTTCTTTGCCTCCATAGATAACATTTTTTGACTCCACATATACCTCAACACACCACTCACCTTTTTTCCCTCATCAATTCTATGATAAACCTCATCCTTCATAAATCCATCTGCGGCACGTCAACTCCCAAGTATCTGAAAACATTTTCTTCCATACTCCTCCTCCCCAATTTGATATCCAATTTTTCATTATCTAAATCATTTGATACCCTCATCACCTTACTCTTTTCTATGTTCACTTTCAAATTTCTACCTTTACACACACTCCCAAACTCATCAACTAACCTTTGCAATTTTTCTTTAGAATCTCCCATAAGCACAGTATCATCAGCAAAAAGTAACTGTGCCAATTCCCATTTTGTATTTGATTCCCCATAATTTAATCCCACCTCTCTCTCGAACATCCTAGCATTTACTTCTTTTACAACCCCATCTATAAATATATTAAACAACCATGGTGACATTACACATCCCTGTCTAAGACCTACTTTTACCGGGAAGTAGTCTCCCTCACTTCTACACACCCTAACCTGAGCCTCACTATCCTCATAAAAACTCTTTACAGCATTTAGTAACTTACCACCTATTCCATATACTTTCAACATTTGCCACATTGCTCCCCTATCCACTATCATATGCCTTTTCTAAATCCATAAATGCAATAAAAACTTCCCTACCTTTATCTAAATACTGTTCACATATATGCTTCAATGTAAACACTTGATCTACACATCCCCTACCCACTCTGAAACCTCCTTGTTCATCCGCAATCCTACATTCCGTCTTTCCTCTAATTCTTTCAATAATAACCCTACCGTACACTTTTCCTGGTATACTTGGTAAACTTTTTTTTTTTTTTTTTCAACAAGTTGGCCGTCTCCCACCGAGGCAGGGTGACCCAAAAAAGAAAGAAAATCCCCAAAAAGAAAATACTTTCATCATCATTCAACACTTTCACCACACTCACACATTATCACTGCTTTTGCAGAGGTGCTCAGAATACAACAGTTTAGAAGCATATACGTATAAAGATACACAACATATCCCTCCAAACTGCCAATATCCCAAACCCCTCCTTTAAAGTGCAGGCATTGTACTTCCCATTTCCAGGACTCAAGTCCGACTATATGAAAATAACCGGTTTCCCTGAATCCCTTCACTAAATATTACACTGCTCACACTCCAACAGATCGTCAGGTCCCAAGTATCATTCGCCTCCATTCACTCCTATCTAACACGCTCATGCACGCTTGCTGGAAATCCAAGCCCCTAGCCCACAAAACCTCCTTTACCCCCTCTTTCCAACCCTTTCGAGGATGACCCCTACCCCTCCTTCCTTCCCCTATAGATTTATATGCTTTCCATGTCATTCTACTTTGATCCATTCTCTCTAAATGACCAAACCACCTCAACAACCCCTCTTCTGCCCTCTGACTAATGCTTTTATTAACTCCACACCTTCTCCTAATTTCCACACTCCGAATTTTCTGCATAATATTTACACCACACATTGCCCTTAGACAGGACATCTCCACTGCCTCCAACCGTCTCCTCGCTGCTGCATTTACCACCCAAGCTTCACATCCATATAAGAGTGTTGGTACTACAGTGGACCCCCGCATAACGATTTTAATCTGTGCAAGAGGGGTAATTGTTATGTGAAATAATCGGTATGTGAATGAATTTTCCCCATAAGAAATAATGGAAATAAAATTAATCCGTGCAAGACACCCAAAAGTATGAAAAAAAAAATTTTTTACCACATGAAATATACATTTTCCCACACACAAAGAGAAGGATACATGCACAATAGTAGAGTAGTACATGCACAGTATATATTGTGCATGTACTAGTCTACTAAATGAAGAATAAATGACACTTATCTTTATTGAAGATGCAGCAATGACTGATGAGACACTGTGTCCTGGGAGTGCCTTTTCCTCCTGAGTACTGTAGGTCCTGTTTGGCATTTTCTTCCAGAACAGGCCTTATCACACTGTGTATGCCACTACGATTCTTAAATCTCTCAAACCAACCTTTGCTGGCTTTAAATTCACCAATATGAGCACTAGTTCCAGGCATTTTTCCCTGTTCACCTGGGTGTTAGTCGACTTGTGTGGGTTGCATCCTGGGAGACAAGATTAAGGACCCCAATGGAAATAAGTTAGACAGTCTTCGATGACACTGACTTTTTTGGGTTATCCTGGGTGGCAAATCCTCTGGGGTTAATTGTTTCTTGGTATTCTCAATAAGCCACACCAACAACGGTGCTACAGCAGCAGCAGCAGCTGACGGTGGTACAGCAGCAACAGACGATGCTACAGCAGCAACAGACGGTGTTACAGCAGCAGCAGACGATGCTACAGCAGCAGCAGCAGCTGACGGTGGTACAGCAGCAACAGACGATGCTACAGCAGCAGCAGACAATGCTACAGCAGCAGCAGACGATGCTACAGCAGCAGCAGACGATGCTACAGCAGCAGCAGACGATGCTACAGCAGCAGCAGCAGCTGACGGTGGTACAGCAGCAGCAGACGATGCTACAGCAGCAACAGACGATGTTACAGCAGCAGCAGACGATGCTACAGCAGCAGCAGCAGCTGACGGTGGTACAGCAGCAACAGATGATGCTACAGCAGCAGCAGACGATGCTGCAGCAGCAGCAGCAGCTGACGGTGGTACAGCAGCAACAGACGATGCTACAGCAGCAACAGACGATGTTACAGCAGCAGCAGACGATGTTACAGCAGCAGCAGACGATGTTACAGCAGCAGCAGACGATGCTACAGCAGCAGCAGCAGCAGCTGACAGTGCAGCAGCAGCAGCAGCTGACAGTGCAGCAGCAGCAGCAGCTGTACCACCAATAGTAGCGATGGTTGATTGGGGTTTATTATACAACCTGGCCAGCTCGGAGACACGCACTCCACTTTCATACTTATCAATGGTCTTTTTCTTCATCTCTATTGTAATTCTCACCCTTATTGCTGTAGGGTTGGCACTAGAAGCTTTCTTGGGGCCCATGGTCACTTATTTTCCAGAAAAAGCACCGAAAACACTGTAATAATACGAAATATTCCGATTGTATGCTTGGATGTTACCGCGGAGGCTGGCTGGTAAACAATGCCACCGGCGGAACATGTGAGCGTGGCTCAGGCCGCACATTGGACGCGTCTCGGCCGAAAATCGGTGAGCGGGTTTTTAAGGGGTATGTGAGGCAAAATTTTGGCGATTAAAGCAAGCGGTATGCGGATTAATCGCTATGTGATGCCATCGGTATGCGGGGGTCCACTGTACTATACTTTCATACATTCCCTTCTTTGCCTCCATAGATAACGTTTTTTTGACTCCACATATACCTCAACGCACCACTCACCTTTTTTCCCTCATCAATTCTATGATTAACCTCATCCTTCATAAATCCATCCGCCGACACGTCAACTCCCAAGTATCTGAAAACATTCACTTCTTCCATACTCCTCCTCCCCAATTTGATATCCAATTTTTCTTTATCTAAATCATTTGATACCCTCATCACCTTGCTCTTTTCTATGTTCACTTTCAACTTATTCCTCTATAATTTTTACAATCTCTTTTGTCCCCCTTCCCTTTATATAAAGGGACTATACATGCTCTCCGCCAATCCCTAGGTACCTTCCCCTCTTTCATACATTTATTAAACAAAATACCAACCACTCCAACATTATATCCCCCCCTGCTTTTAACATTTGTCATGATCCCATCAGTTCCAGCTCCTTTACCCTCTTTCATTCTATGTAATGCCTCACGTACCTCCCCCACACTTACATTCTGCTCTTCTTCACTCCTAAAAGATGGTATACCTCCCTGGCCAGTGCATGAAATTACCGCCTCCTTTACTTCTGCTTTGTAAAAACCTCTCATAAGCTAACTTTTTCTCTTTTATCACACCCTTTACTTCATCATTCCACCAATCACTCCTCTTTCCTCCTGCCCCCACCCTCCTATAACCACAAACTTCTGCCCCACATTTTAATACTGCATTTTTAAAACTCATCCAACCCTCTTCAACCCCTCCACTGCTCATCTTTGCACTAGCCCACCTTTCTGCCAATAGTCGCTTATATCTCACCCAAACTTCCTCCTCCCTTAGTTTATACACTTTCACTTCCCTCCTACTTCTTGTTGCCACCTTCCTCTTGTCCCATCTACCTCTTACTCTAACTGTAGCTACAACTAAATAAAGATCCGATATATCAGTTGCCCCTCTATAAACATGTACATCCTGGAGCCTACCCATTAACCTTTTATCCACCAATACATAATCTAACAAACTACTTTCATTACGTACTACATCATACCTTGTATATTTATCCTCTTTTCATAAAATATTTATTACTTATTACCAAATCTCTTTCTACACATAGCTCAATTAAGGGCTCCCCATTTACGTTTACCCCTGGCACCCCAAATTTACCTACTACTCCCTCCATAGCATTTTTACCCACTTTAGCATTGAAATCCCCAACCACAAGTACTCTCACACTTGGTTCAAAACTCCCCACGCATTCACTCGACATTTCCCAAAATCTCTCTCTCTCTACACTTCTCTCTTCTCCAGGTGCATATATGCTTACTATAACCCACTTTTTACATCCAACCTTTATTTTACTCCACATAATCCTTGAATTAATACATTTATAGTCCCTCTTTTCCTGCCATATCTTATCCTTCAACATTATTGCTACTCCTTTAGCTCTAACTCTATTTGAAACCCCTGATCTAATCCCATTTATTCCTCTCCACTGAAACTCTCCCACCCCTTTCAGCTTTGTTCACTTAAGGCCAGGACATCCAGCTTCTTCTCATTCATAACGTCCACAATCATCTCTTTCTTATCATTTGCACAACATCCACGCACATTCAGACTTCCCACTTTGACGATTTTCTTCTTATTCTTTTTAGTAATCTTTACAGGAAAAGGGGTTACTAGCCCATTGTTCCCGGCATTTTAGTTGACCTTTACAACATGCATGGCTTACAGAGGAAAGATTCTTATTCCACTTCCCCATGGATATAAAAGGAAAAGTAATAAGACCAAGAACTATTAAGATAAAATCAAAGAAAACTCAGATGAGTGTGTATAAATAAACGTGTACATGTATGTGTAGTGTGACCTAAGTGTAAGTAGAAGTAGCAAGGCATACCTGTAATCTTGCATATTTATGAGACAGACAAAAACACCAGCAATCCTACCATTATGTAAAACAATTACAGGTTTTCGTTTTACACTCACTTGGCAGGACGGTAGTACCTCTCTGGGTGGTTGCTGTCTACCAACCTACTACCTTCAGTTGATATGTAGCATTAGTAAAAAAATTTTTAAAAACATAATAAAGGGAGGAGCACTGCAGCAGGCCTACTAGCCCATGCTGGGTACATCCAACTCACACATGTGCCTATACAACCTATATTCAAAGCTACCCAGTTATCGCTTCAAAAACCTAAGTTGGGAATTATTTCCATTCATCTACAGCTCTTGCTTACCAATACTCTTGCATTGTTTTTAAATACAAATTTATCCAACTTGAAGCCACTGCTGCAAGTCTAATCCCAGTTGGATATTTTCTGCACATTATATTCCTTTTGTTTATTCCAGCGTTTCATTTTTACACTTCAACCACATCCTCCCAAATTCTATGCCTCTTTTGCACCTCCAGTCTATCTTGGGATCAACTTCTTCATACCTCTCTGTTTGTTCTGCAGTGTATTTATGTCCATTGTGTAATATGAGATCAGGACTGAGCAGCCTAATCAAAACAAGGCCTTACCAAAGATACTTAAAGTAGAAGTATAACCTGAGAACTGATGATAATTTATGTTCCTTCATGTGAAGCCAAGAATTATCTTAATTGTAAATACTTATACACAGTTGTCTTGGCTTTAAATTACTGCTAATCATAACTTCTAAATCATATTCACATTCAGTTTTATTGAGATCTACATTATTTAGTTTGTAAGTGCCATTTTTTCTTTTCCTAAAAAAAACTGACATCTGTCTACATCAAACTGCATCAGCCATTTCTGTGACATCAACCTATCCAGATCTTCCTGTAGTGCTCTAGTATCCTCATGAAAATTTACATGATGGCCTATTTTAGTGTCACTGACAAATTTACTCATGTTGCTATTTATTCCCTCATCTATGTAATTTATATCATTAACAATAATGAGACCAATGCTGACCCCTATACAACACCACTGGTCACAGGTCTCCACTAATTTCTTCCCACTTATGCAAAGTACTTTTTTTTTTAGCACCAACTGTTGCCTCATGGCCATTCTTTTATGCACAAAAATGAATCAATAACTTCCTTAACATGCACTTAAAATTGTATTAATAATAAGTTTGGTGTAGCTCCAATAATTACTGATCATTACTTATAGACTTTTAGTGCAGAGACAAAGACTTTGATATACTAAATATTTATTTTTAAAATAGCCACCAGAAGCCTACAGTGCCCAATTTCAATAAGGAACTTAATTTTATGAACATACATAAGTTTTCAAATTTTCAAGTAAATTAGTAATGATACAAAATAAATTCCCATCCAGAATTTTTTTTTTTTTAAATAAATAGGACAAAATCATAGGGTCAGTACTGCAGGAGATAATACAGTGAACCCTCGGTTATTAGCCGTCCCCGATATCAGCCAACTCGGCTATCGCCCGGTTATTTGGCCAAAATTTTATTCCGGTTATGGGCCGTTATTTCGCTTATCAGCCATGCTGGACGTGTCCAACCACCGCCCACCAGCCGCTCGCACGTTTGTGAGTCGGTGTGGCTGTGTCTTTGGGCAAGAGAGGAAACATATGCTTATTCATCCAAACATTTCACTATAATCATTGTTTTTTGTGGTTTTTGATTGAGTGCAACTGCGAAATATGCAACCATGGGCCCAAAGAAAGTTCCTAGTAAAGTTCCTTTGGTAAAGAAAGTGAGAAACAAGATGGAATTTAAGAAAGGAGTTATTGAAAAATATGAGAGTGGTGTGTGGGTGCTGGAACTTGCCAGGATGTATGGGAAATCCAAATCAACAATCACTTCCATCCTGGCAAAGAAAGTAGAAATCAAGGAAGCTAATGTTGTGAAAGGAGTGAATGTTCTAACGAAATAAAGGTCACCAATAATGGAAGATATGGAGAAGTTATTGTTCTTGTGGATCACCGATAAACAATTAGCGGGATATAGTGTTGTGGAGTCGATCATTTGTGAAAAGGCAAGGCAGTTGCATAAGGATCTTGTAAAGAAGATGCCTGGAACGAGTGCTGCTGTTAGTGAATTCAGGGTCAGCAATGGTTGGTTTGAGAGATTTAAGAAGAATAGTGGCATATACAGTGTTGTAAGGCATGGTGAGGCTGCAAGTTCTGACAAATGTGCAGCTGAAAAATTCGTGCATGAATTCAAGGAGTACATAGAGGCTAAAGAATTCCTTCCCCAACAAGTGTTCAATTGTGACGAAACAGGCCTTTTTTAGAAGAAAATCCCAAAGAGGACCAACATCACACTGGAGGAAAAGTCACAGCCAGGACACAAGCCTATGAAAGACAGGCTTACTCTTTTGTTCTGTGGTAATGTTAGTGGGGGATTTCAAAGTGGAGCCTTTACTAGTGTATCACTCTGAAAATCCCAGTGTGTTCAAGAAAAACAATATCAAGAATAAATTGTGTGATGTGGAAAGCTAATAATAAGGCACAAGTCACGAGGCAAATTTTCAAAGAGTGGGTCCATGATGTGTTTGGCCTGAGTGAAAAAATACCTCCTGGAAAATAAATTGCCACTCAAGTGCCTCCTAGTACTGGACAATCCTTCTGCTCATCCTCCAGACTTGGAAGACCAATTGTTTAGGGACTTCAGTTTTATAACAATGAACTTCTTGCATCCTAACACCACTCCTCTCATCCAGCCCATGGACCAGCACGTCATTTCTAACTTCAAAAAACTCTACACGAAATCAGTGTTTCAAAGGTGCTTTGAAGTGACCTCGGACGCTGACTTGACTATAAGAGAGTTCTGGAGGAATCACTTCATTATCCTCCACTGCATAAGCCTTATAGGTAAGGCTTGGCAGGGAGTGACTTCCAGGACTTTGAACTCTGCTTGGAGAAAACTGTGACCAGAATGTGTCCTCGACAAGAATTTTGAAGGGTTTGGGGCTGAATCTGAGGACCCTACTCCTGTTGTGGAATGTATTGTGTCTTTGAGAAAGTCCATGGGGTTAGAGGTTAGTGGTGAGGATGTGGAAGAGTTGGTGGAAGACCACAGGAGGAGCTGCAAGACCTTCATCTTGAACAGCAACAGACCACAGCTGAGGAAATTGCTTCAGAGGAGGAGGAAGAGAGAGGGGAGAAGGTGCCTTCTTCAGTGATTAAGAACATAAGAAAGGAGGAACACTGCAACAGGTCTACTGACCCATGTGGAGCAGGTCCATGACTCCCCCTTGGATTAGCCCAATGACCCACCCCCCCGGATTAGCCCAATGACCCACCCAGTCTGGTCACCTCCACTCAAGGATGGAGCACAGCACCAGACCTAGCAGCACAAGCTAGTCAGGTCCAACTCACACCCACCCACACCCACTCATGCATTTATCTAACCTATTTTTAAAACTACACAAGGTTTTAGCCTGAATAACTGTACTCGGGAGTTTGTTCCACTCATCCACGACTCTATTACCAAACCAGTGCTTTCCTATATCCTTCCTGAATCTGAATTTTTCCAACTTGAAACCATTGCTGCAAGTCCTGTCTTGGCTGGAAATTTTCAGCACGCTATTTATATCCCCTTTATTTATTCCTGTTTTCCATTTATACACCTCGATCATATCCCCTGCTTTTCATCGATTAATTTTTTCCAAGAATGCCTGTGATCTCACAGACATTACCAAATAAGAAGTCTCTGATACCTTCCTACTGGTGAAGTTATCCCATATATAAATTTGGTAAAGCTATCAATAAGCATGGACCTAACTAAATCCTAAATTACCTAGTTGGATAACATAGTTTTTTTAACAAAATACAAAAAACCGCAGCCTAGTGAACTTGCTGATACAAAAGAATTGAAAAGTCTGATATAATAATACTAATACTGTGATAATAATAATCTTTTCCACAAGTACACATATACAAGGATTAAGGACATTTGTGCAAAGTGGAATGAGGTGCAAACTTTTGTGGAGAATATCACCCTGACCTAGCTGAAACAAGCCATATCTGCAATATGTTCAGTGACAAAACCTTGTCCCACTTCAGGGAAATCTTCAAGAGACGCCAGAAACAGACCTCTCTGGACAGTTTTTTTGTGCGACAGATGTGCAGCGACTCTCAAGCTGGTCCTAGTGGCAGTAAAAAACAAAGAAGGGACATAACTACAGAGAGGGCTTTGATACCTGTTTGGAAGGGGAATCCCCCTCCATAAGGAGGGGGATTCCCCTTCCAAACAATGATCAGTCCTCCTCCTCCTCCCTGTCTTCCATAAGCCAACAAGAGTCTTCAATAAAGGCATGTAATAGTGATTTAAATGTTCATTTATTTATTTTATTTAGTTCTCATTGTTTTGTGTATGTAAAACCATAATTAATCTTCAAAAAATGTATTTTTGGGTGTCTGGAATGGATTAATTGTAATTACATTAATTCTTATGGGAAATATTATTTTGGTATTCGGCCATTTCGGTTTTGGGCCAAGCTTCTGGAATGGATTATGGCCAATAACTGAGGGTTCACTGTATATAAAATAGTTAACTCTAGCAGTCAACTGAACCTTACATTAGCATGCAAATGAATCCTATATTTTGCTCAATCAATATCACAATTATTGTAAATAATAATTACCTTGGTAAAAGTGGTAGAAAGACCACCAGAGCGCAGAGTTTGGTACATAAGCACATATAGATGAAATGTAACCGCGATAAAATCCTCGAAAACCATCCTTTCTATATAATGCCTTTACTATATCTAGTGTTATCTGAAAGGTAAAAAAAAAAATTAGATTGTATGAGATTTAATACATTCTTTAATTACATACAAAAAAAGGAAAAGTTCATCATTCATTCATTCATAATGTCTTGTTAGAAGTGCATAGACATCACAATTCAAATGGCCCCTCTGAACTGCAACATCACCACTCCTCCTACAGTGTTCAAATTGTTGTGAATACTATAGGCTTTCAACCAAATTATAACACGAGTATGAGTTTTTGAAAATAATTTATTATTATTATTATTATTATTTTTATTATTATTATTTCTTTTCTTCTTCTTTCAACGTACCAGCCGTATCCCACTGATGTGGGGTGGCCCAAAAGGAAAAACGAAAGTTTCGCCTTTTAAATTTAGTAATACATACAGGAGAAGGGGTTACTAGCCCTTTGCTCCCGGCATTTTAGTCGCCTCTTACGACACGCATGGCTTACGGAGGAAGAATTATGTTCCACTTCCCCATGGAGATAAGAGGAAATAGACAAGAACAAGAACTAGAAAGAAAATAGAAGAAAACCCAGAGGGGTATGTATATATACGATTGTACATGTATGTGTAGTGTGACCTAAGTGTAAGTAGAAGTAGCAAGACGCACCTGAAATCTTGCATATTTATGAAACAAAAAAAGGACACCAGCAATCCTACCATCATGTAAAACAATTACAGGCTTTCGTTTTACACTCACTTGGCAGGACGGTAGTACCTCCCTGGGCGGCTGCTGTCTACCAACCTACTACCTGACAAATAGACAGCAGAGATTTTGCATAAATGGAAAGAAATCAGAATTGGGGCACGTCACAAGCGGTGTTCCTCAGGGGTCAGTGTTGGGCCCGTTGTTGTTGTTCACAATTTACATAAATGACATAGATGAGGGAATAAATAGCGACATAAGCAGATTTGCTGATGACACCAAAATAGGCCGTCCAATTCATTCTAACGAGGACACTAGAGCACTCCAGGATGATTTGAATAGATTGATGCAATGGTCGGAGAAGTGGCAGATGCAGTTTAATATTGACAAATGCAAAGTTCTAAATGTTGGGCAGTTAAATAACCATGCCACATATAAACTAAATAATGTAGATCTTAATACTACTGATTGCAAAAAGGATTTAGGAGTTCTGGTTAGCAGTAATCTAAAACCAAGACAACAGTGCATTAGTGTTCGCAATAAAGCTAACAGAATTCTTGGCTTCATATCAAGAAGTATAAATAATAGAAGTCCTCAGGTTGTTCTTCAACTCTATATATCCTTGGTTAGGCCTCATTTGGATTATGCTGCTCAGTTCTGGCCACCGTATTACAGAATGGATATAAATGCTCTGGAAAATGTACAGAGGATGACAAAGATGATCCCATGTATCAGAAATCTTCCCTATGAGGATAGACTGAGGGCCCTGAATCTGCACTCTCTCGAAAGGCATAGATTAGGAGGGATATGATCGAGGTGTATAAATGGAAAAAAGGAATAAATAAAGGGGATGTAAATAGCGTGCTGAAAATTTCCAGCCAAGACAGGACTCGCAGCAATGGTTTCAAGTTGGAAAAATTCAGATTCAGGAAGGATATAGGAAAGCACTGGTTTGGTAATAGAGTTGTGGATGAGTGGAACAAACTCCCGAGTACAGTTATTCAGGCTAAAACGTGTAGTTTTAAAAATAGGTTAGATAAATGCATGAGTGGGTGTGGATGGGTGTGAGTTGGACCTGACTAGCTTGTGCTGCTGGGTCTGGTGCAGTGCTCCATCCTTGAGGGGAGGTGACCAGACTGGGTGGGTCACTGGGCTAATCCGCAGGGGGGGTCATTGGTCTAATCCGGGGGGGAAGGGGCACATGGACCTGCTCCGCATGGATCAGTAGGCCTGTTGCAGTGTTCCTTCTTTCTTATGTTCTTATGTTCTATGATTATTTCTATTATTATTATTTCAAGGCCCAGTACCCTGTTTCCCTGACTCCCAACACACTCACACTCAAACAGTGTGTCAAATTGCAAACATTATTTGCCTGAACAATGATCTAGCATACCTAAAACACATCTGTTGGATGCTTAAGTCCCTACTAATTAAAACCTTCACACCCTCCCTCCAACCCTTCCTGTTTAAGAAAGTGGCAGCTCATGGCATTGGGGAAAAAGTGCTGTCATGGATCGAGTCATGGCTCACTAATAGGAAGCAGAGAGTATGCTTAAATGGGGTTAAATCCGATTGGGGATCTGTAACAAGTGACGTACCACAGGGATCAGTTTTAGGCCCATTGTTGTTTATAATATATATCAATGACCTTGATGAGGGTATTACTAGTGATATGAGCAAATCTGCCGATGACACGAAGATAGGTAGGATAACTGATTCAAACGTAGACGTTAGGGAACTCCAGGAGGATTTAGACAAGCACTATTCTTGGTCAGAAAAATGGCAGATGCAGTTCAATGTAGATAAAGGCAAGGTTCTGAAGCTCGGGAGTGTCCATAACCCTAGCACTTATAAGTTACATAATGTAGAACTTAGCTGTACAGATTGCGAAAAGGACTTGGGGGGTTATGGCAAGCAGCAACCTTAAACCAAGACAGCAATGCCTAAGCGTACGTAATAAGGCAAATAGATTATTGGGATTTATATCAAGAAGTGTAAGCAACAGAAGTCCAGAGGTTATACTGCAGTTTTATACATCATTAGTAAGGCCTCACCTAGATTACACAGCTCAGTTCTGGTCTCCATATTACAGAATGGATATAAATTTGTTAGAAAACATTCAGCAAAGAATGACTAAATTAATACACAGCATTAGAAATCTTCCGTACGAAGAACGATTGAAGACTCTTAAACTACATTCACTTGTAATGAGGGGAGACATGATCGAAGTGTACAAGTGGAAGATAGGTATTAACAAAGGGGATATAAATAAGGTCTTGAGGATATTTCTCCAAGAGAGAACCCGCAATAATGGATTCAAATTGGACAAGTTTAGATTTAGGAAGGATATAGGAAAGTATAGGTTTGGAAATAGGGTAGTTGATGAGTGGAACAGTCTACCTAGTTGGGTAAATACATGAGCGAGAGGAGTTGGATTTGAGCGGGACTTGCATATATTAGTGGATAGAGTTATCAGACCTTATTTCTTGGGTAGCATTGAAAATTGGGTTGGGCAAATGTTTTGTTAGCAGGATGGATTGTAAAGGACCTGCCTAGTATGGGCCAACAGGCCTGTTGCAGTGTTCCTCCTTTCTTATGTTCTTATAGAATGCCTTCCTAACCCTTGCTTGCTTCCTTCCACCCTGGAATTCTATACTGCACTCTCTTGGTCATTGGGTTCTGGTCCATCTCTATAAATACCCAAACCATTTCAACAAGCAACAGCTTAACTTTTCTTGTACCTACAAACAAGTCATCAGACATAGGCTACACATTTTCTCAAGACAGTGGAACCTTGACTTACGAGTGTCTCAACTTACAAGTTTTTTGAGAAACGAGCCGTCCCTGGGTCGATTTTTTGCTCTGAGTTACGAGCCAACATTCGAGTTACAAGCCAGTTCCCCCCTCCCTCTTCCCCCTCAACCCAAAACCTGGATGCCTCGCTTGTTTATCTATGACTTCATGCTTTAATTCCATGGAAATCATTCTCTTCTCAGCACTGTCCTTTACACTTACTTTCTTAGGACCCATGCTTAGAAAAACGAAATTTGGCCAAATGACTTAAAAATGTAAGCAAAGCAGGAAAGAACTGCTCCCACAGGGAGGTAAACAGTGCACTCAGCTGCCAGCATTCGTTATAATAATAATAATAATAATAATAATAATAATAAGAATAATAAGTTATTATTAGTGTTATTATTATTAATTTAAGTCACTCAGTAAGTCAGTCAAGTCACTCAGTAAGTCAGTCAAGTCACTCAGTAAGTCAGTCAAGTCACTCAGTAAGTCAGTCAAGTCACTCAGTAAGTCAGTCAAGTCACTCAGTAAGTCAGTCAAGTCACTCAGTAAGTCAGTCAAGTCACTCAGTAAGTCAGTCAAGTCACTCAGTAAGTCAGTCAAGTCACTCAGTAAGTCAGTCAAGTCACTCAGTAAGTCAGTCAAGTCACTCAGTAAGTCAGTCAAGTCATTCAGTAAGTCAGTCAAGTCATTCAGTAAGTCAGTCAAGTCATTCAGTAAGTCAGTCAAGTCATTCAGTAAGTCAGTCAAGTCACTCAGTAAGTCAGTCAAGTCACTCAGTAAGTCAGTCAAGTCATTCAGTAAGTCAGTCAAGTCATTCAGTAAGTCAGTCAAGTCATTCAGTAAGTCAGTCAAGTCATTCAGTAAGTCAGTCAAGTCATTCAGTAAGTCAGTCAAGTCATTCAGTAAGTCAGTCAAGTCATTCAGTAAGTCAGTCAAGTCATTCAGTAAGTCAGTCAAGTCATTCAGTAAGTCAGTCAAGTCATTCAGTAAGTCAGTCAAGTCATTCAGTAAGTCAGTTACACAAACTCATGTTAACCTCCTTTTCTGTGTACAAAGTAACACTTCAATTATGGCTACAGGTTATCTCTTGTCTAAAATCTTTGTTAATTCTAAGACTTAAGTGCTTATACCTCTTTGTGCCACTTTCAGCAACACTGGTATGGCTACTGGGTGTCATGATTGCTTGGCAGCTACAAGATATAGTAATTAAAATATCATAACACAATTCACAAAGACAGCTGCCTGTAGCAGAGAAAGACTTGACACATATGAATTAGGAATGCTGGGATGGTGGGGTGGTGTCAGGTAGTGGTAGGGGAGGGCTCCCCAGATGCTCCACAACAAGGTGGCCGCTTGAGCAAAAGAGATTTTTTTTTGTCCTTCCCGCAAACTGAACCATGTTAAATTAATTATACGACGTGTTACATAAAATTGTGCAGCAATTCTTCCATTCAATTCAAAGTTTATTCTCTATAAGGATTACAATGCTGAGTTTACAGTTTGGTTATTGTGTGGTTTACATGTAGTAAAATAATAATTACAGAGTGTACCACTAGAACACCTAGCTTGGCTAGGCATTTTGGGAAGACTTAAATTAAATCTTAAGCTTAAAATATTACAAAATTATGAGGTAAGTTGGTATTATGGCTAAGTGACTAAATACTAGTTTGTGAGTTTAGCAATGTGAATGCTTTTGTTTTGGCACTATACATAGTTTCAGTATTGGAGTATCACAGGCCAACTTATGACTAGTTAAGATTCATTATTTTGAGATTGAGATTGAGATTGATATTTCTGTTTATGGTCAAATGGGTGAGTGAGTGTAAGTGTTAACCACCAGGTGGTATTCGTGTAGTTAGTTGACAGGGTGTATCAGGGAGATAAGATGTTTTCTGATGGTAGTTTTGAAGGTGATGAATGTGTCTGCAGTTTTAGAATTTTCAGGTAGGGTGTTCCAGATTTTAGGGCCTTTGACATACATTGAATTTTTGTAAAGGTTTAGTCGGACACAGGGAATGTCATAGAGATGTTTGTGTCTGGTGTTGTGCCTGTGGGTTCTGTCACGACTATCAAGAAAGCGTTTTAGGTCAAGGTTAATATTGGAATTTAAGGTCCTGTAGATGTAGATTGCACAGTAGTAAGTGTGGATGTACTGAACAGGGAGTAAGTTTAGATCTATGAAGAGTGGGGGGAGGTTGTTGCCAGGGATGGGATTTAATGATTATTCTTACTGCGGCTTTTTGTTGGGTTATTATTGGCTTTAGGTGTGTTGCTGCAGTTGAACCCCAAGCACAGATAGCATAGGTGAGGTATGGATATACAAGTGAATGGTATAGTGTGAGAAGGGAAGTTTGCAGCACGTAGTATCGTATCTTGGAGAGGATCCCAACCGTTTTGGATACTTTTTTGGTTATGTGTTGGATATGGGTGCTGAAGTTCAGGTTGTTGTCGAGGTATAGGCCTAGGAATTTGCCCTCATTATGCTTGGCAATTTGAGTGTTGTCGATCTTAATGTTAATTTGCGCATCTCCTGCTCTGCTACCAAACATAATGTAGTAGGTTTTGTCAGTGTTAAGCGTAAGTTTATTGGCTGTCATCCAAGTCGATATTTTGATCAACTCCTCATTAACAATGGTGTTGAGGGTGGCAAGATTAGGGTGAGAGATGACATAAGTCGTGTCGTCAGCAAAGAGAATGGGGTTCAGGTGTTGAGATACGTTTGGAAGATCATTGATGTATATGAGGAAGAGCAGGGGACCAAGGACACTTCCCTGTGGAACTCCAGTATCAAGTGGCTGTGTTGTTGATGCTGTGTCTTTAATGGTGACATACTGATACCTATTAGTAAGGCAAGATTTGAAATAGGCAAGCGCATGGCCTCTTATACCATAATGGTCAAGTTTGTGGAGTAGGATGCCGTGGTCTACTGTGTCAAAAGCTTTTTTTAGGTCAATAAAAATTCCTAGTGGATATTCCTTATTTTCCAATGCTGTGTAAAGCAGATCTAGCATTTTTATGATTGCATCGTTAGTGCTTTTATTTTTCCTGAATCCAAATTGGGAGGGGTTGAGTATGTTTTGTGCCGTTATAAATGAATATAGTCTCCTGTGCACGAGTTTCTCAAAGGTTTTGGATAGCAATGGTAAGTTTGATATTGGCCTATAGTTGTTTAAATCTGTAGGGTCACCACCTTTATGTATTGGTGTAACCCTTGCCGTCTTTAGTAGTTTCGGGAAGGTGCTAGTTTCTAGTGACTTGTTAAAAAGTAATGAGATAGCATGCGAGAGGACATGGGCCGCTCTCTTGTACAATAATGGTGGGACATGAGACAGATTCCCTGAGTTATTTTTAAGTGACTTTATAATCTCGGTGACTTTCGTGGGCTCAGTTGGAGCAAGATTGAAGGAATTTGGGAAATTCCCATCTAGGTAGTCCCCGGCATGGGCATTGGTACGTGGGATTTTATTGGCGAGATTAGAACCTATGGTTGAGAAGAAGTCGTTTATCTTGTTAGTTGTGTCAGTGGGATGCAGGGGTGTTTCATTAGGTTTAGTTAGGACAATATTCTTGGTTTTTTTCAGTTTGTGGGTCCCTAGAATCTGAGAGAGTGTTTTCCAGGTCTTTTTTATATCTCCTCTTGTGTCAGTGAATCTACTGGAGTAGTATAGTTGTTTGGCTTTCTTTATTACTTTGGTGAGGACTAATGAATAGTGTTTAAGAATATCTTTGTGTATTAGGCCCTGTCTATACTGCTTTTCATATTGGTGTTTCTTATCAATGGATTTCAGAATGGTGCTGGTTAGCCATTGGCAACCAAGCCGTTTGTTTGTGATCTGTTTCATTTTTATAGGACAATGTTTGTTGTATAGTCTAAGTAATTTGTTAAGAAAAATGTCTGTCCAGTCATCAATACCATTGGCCTTGGAGAATTCTGTAGGCCAGTGAACAGTCTCTAAGTCAGCTGTGAACTTCCTTATTGAGGCCTCATCATGGAGTCTAAATGAAACTTTGTTGTATTCAAGTGGTGGTTTACTAATGTTTGTCAAGAGGAGGGTAGGGTAGTGGTCTGTAGTGCTATCTGTGATTATCCCTGATTTAAGGGGGGCTAGTATATTCGTCCATATGTGGTCTATTATGGTTGCACTTGTTTCAGTGAGCCTGGTTGGTTTAGTTATTGTTGGTATGAGAAGTGTGTTGTTCATATTGTTGATGAAATCAGTTACAGGCTGATCATCTAGTAGGCCAAGGTTGATGTTGAAGTCTCCAGCTAAGAGAAGGTGGTGCTTATTCATTTGTCTGTTTGTTATTAGTTCCTTTAATTTCTCACTGAAATTTGGGATGCTTGTGTAGGGTATCCGGTAAATGGCACCGATTGTTATAGGCATCTTAAGGTTTTTTACAGTAAAATTAGCAAAAATGTATTCTCCATATTCATCACTAAAGCAAGTGGTGCTAATACAAGATAATTGGTTAGAGTAATAGATTGCAATACCACCCCCAACTTGGTATGGTCTGCAGTTGTGGATTGCTGTGTATCCTGGTAGAGGGTCGATATCTATTGTGTCCTGGCAGTCTACTGTATTATAATGATGATAGAGCTTCAGTTCCCTAAATTAATAATAATAATAAATAATAATAATATAATACTACTAATAAAATATTATTATTATAATGATAGAGCTTCAGTTCCCTAAATTAATAATAATAATAAATAATATGTATGTAATAATAATTCAGATTGCTTCTGCTAGTTGGCACAGCTGATGGCACAGCTGGTAAGCAGTAAACATGTTTACATCCCTGTTGGGGTAGTTCTCTCATGCTTGTTTGCATGTTTTACAGTCATTTGGCCAAATTTCTTTTTTCTAACCAAGGGTTCTAGTGATCTACTGCAGTTGGCCTCAAAAATACTCTGTTTTCTCTTACAGTAAGAACATGGGAAGATACTATAGTCAAATTGGGACAAATGGTGGATGCTTCTGCCACTGCCACTATATTATGGGCTACTTTATTCATTATAGGGTATATATCATGTTTCTGTGCTAATTATATTGTTTATTATGTCATATTAGACGAATTGTGATAGATAAATAAGCCGTAAAGTTGATAATAGCGTCATATTCAAGTATTTTTTCTCATCTCTCCAGAGTGCAGGAATGAATTAATGGCTTTTCAATTAATTTAAACGAGGAAAATTTATTTGATATACGAGTAAATTGAGTTATGAGCTAGCTCCTGGAACGGATTAAACTTGTAAGTCAAGGTTTCACTGTATTTGAGAACCATTTTGGTGAGTAAATGCAAATGCTTCAGGATAATTGTGCATACAAAGACTGCTCACTTACATAATCTAAGTAAAATGGCTACAATTATAACCCTAATTTTTTAAGTGGTGGACCAGTAAGCTAGCGGAAGGCCTCGGTCAGATGACCTAAAGCTTCAGCTGCAGGTCATCATATGACTAAGACCCACATCAGGGAACACTTGTCCTATTTCCCAACAAACCTTACCTAACTAAACCGAAGACTGCTCCTGGAGGGTACAGTCTTCAATTAGGTTAGGTCTATTTTGGCGAGCAAATGTGAGTGTTTCAAGGGTATATTCACAACCAAGTTGTGAATAAGACACTCATCTTCCAGTAGATGTGAAAATAATAGGGGAAGTGAACGTGCAAGACAAAAATTTGAGGTAAACAGAAGTACAGTGGAACCTCAGTACTCAAACTCCATCTGTTCCAGAAGGCTGTTTGAGTGCCGATGTTTGAGTACCAAATGAATTTTTCCCAACCGATTTTCTTTTTTTGTTGCCTGTTATCACTAATCTTCTTTGGCCCCATGGTGACTTATTTGTACAATATAAAAAACACCAAAAAATGTGAAGAAACACTAAATAGTTTGCATCGAAGTTCTGGCAGGTCGTGTTTGTTTGGTCGAGTGCCAAGCAAACGGTCAACTACCGAGCGATTTTTTTTACTGAACGAAGCATTCGAATACCAAATTGTTTGAGTAGGGAGCTGTTCGAGTACCGAGGCTCCACTGTATATCCTTTGATACTATCTTTTAACCCTTTGAGGGTTTTGGTCGTACTAGTACGTCTTACGCGTAGGGGTTTTTGACGTACTAGTACGCATAAATTCTAGCGGCCTCAAATCTAGTGGGAGAAAGCTGGTAGGCCTTCATATGAAAGAATGGGTCTATTTGGTCAGTGTGCACAGTCTAAAAAAAATCCTGCAGCACACAGTGCATAATGAGAAAAAAAAAACTTTCACCATTTTTTTGGAATAAATCAGCGACTTTGCAGTGTATTTTCGTATGGTATTTATTGTTGTATTCTAGTTTTCTTGGTCTCATTTTATAGAATGGAAGACATATTACAGAAATTGAGATGATTTTGACTGGTTTTACAATGAAAGGTGCCTTGAAATTGAGCTCAAAGTAGCAGAAATGTTCGATTTTTACCAAACTTCAAAAGTAAACAAATCGTGCCAAGCATGCAATACACGTCAACTGGTGAGTCTAATATTCTTTCACAAGTGCACCAATAATATTTATACCATTTTTTACACTAACGCAGTAGTCTGCATAACAGTAAATCTTATATTTTTTGTGAGAATAAAAATTCAAAGTGGAAAGCAAAAGAATATAAGAGGGGCCTTGAGACGTGACTAATGACTAGAGGAAATGTCATTTTAGTGCCAGGAATGTCTTTCTTGTTTATTCTGGACCCTATTCGGAAATTGGCATCTTTTGAAATTTGTGTGAAATTGGCAAAATTGCTAAATTCTGACCACTGTACTGGATAGTTGAATTTCATAAATGGGTGGTTTCTTGCACCCATTCGATAGAAAAAATGGAGTTCTAGCGAAATATTCATGTTTTTTGTCGGCTAGTACAGTGAAATTGGCCGAAAATGGGGCTCAAAGTGGGCAAAATCGCCGATGCGTAAACATCGCCGAGACCGCTAACTTTGCGAGAGCATAATTCCGTAAGTTTTCTATCAAATTTCAAACTTTTGGTGTCTTTATGATCGGGAAAAGCTTCTCTATCTTTTCATAAGAGAAAATTTTTTTTTTTTTTTTTCAAATTTGGCCGGCCCTGAGAACGAGTTTCGGAGAGGGCCTGTCGACCCTCAAAGGGTTAAGTACAAAATGATCATTGACACCTCAAAATATGTTCCCCAATACAAATACAGTGGAACCTTGGCTTACGAATTTAATCCGTTCCGTGACCTTGTTCATATCCCGATTTGTTCGTATGCTGAGTCAATTTTCCTTATTTAGATTAGTTGAAATGGCATTAATCTATTCCAGCTTTGTGAAACCCTATGATTTGAGTTAATATCAACTCTACGGTTTATTTATATATCACAATTCATCTAATTTCACCATCACTCAAGGAATGCACTACAGATGCATCATTGTCAATGTTCAGCATTTCTTCGATGTCAGTTTCCTGTAATTCCATTAGCACATAGTCAAGATAGGTGAAGAGAATTGTCAACGCTTATTGCTTGGGTACATTTATTCTGTTAGTGGGTTGGATCTTTGAAGCACCTGTCTAGTATGGGCCAACAGACTTACTGCAGTGTTCCTCCTTTCTTATGTTGATGAGTGGAACAATCTGCATAGTATGGTTATTGAGGCTAAAACCTTGGGTAGTTTCAAATTTGTGTTGGATAAATACATGAGCAAGAGGGGTTGGATTTGAGTGGGACTTTGCACCTGAGCTTTTTGCTTGGGTACTATTTGTTCTGTTAGTGGGTTGGATTTGTGAAGGACCTGCCTAGTATGGGCCAGCAGGCCTGTTCCAGTGTTACTTTCTTATGTTCTTATGTTGTGTTGGATAAATACATGAGTGAGAGAGGTTGGATTTGAGTGGGACCTGCACATGAGTAAATGGAATTTTTTTTTTTTTTTTTTTTTACAAGTCAGTCGTCTCCCACCGAGGCAGGGTGACCCAAAAAGAAAATACTTTCATCATCATTCAATACTTTCGCCTCACTCACACATAATCACTGTTTTTGCAGAGGTGCTCAGAACATAACAGTTTAGAAGCATATATGTATAAAGATACACAACATATCCCTCCAAACTGATAATATCCTGAACCCATCCTTTAGAGTAGAGGCATTGTACTTCCCATTTCCAGGACTCAAGTACAGCTAAATAAAAATAACCGGTTTCCCTGAATCCCTTCACTAAATATTACCCTCCTCCCACTCCAACAGATTGTCAGGTCCCAAATATCATTCGTCTCCATTCACTCCTATCGAACACGCTCATGCATGCCTGCTGGAAGTCCAAGCCCCTCGCCCACAAAACATCCCTTACCCCTTCATTCCAACCTTTTTGAGGACAACCCCTACCCCGCCTTCCTTCCCCTACAGATTCATACGCTCTCCATGTCATTCTACTTTGATCCATTCTCTCTAAATGACCAAACCACCTCAACAACCCCTCTTCAGCCCTCTGACTAATACTTTTATTAACTCCACACCTTCTCCTAATTTCCACACTCCAAATTTTCTGCATAATATTTACACCACACATTGCCCTTAGACAGGACATCTCCACTGCCTCTAACCGCCTCCTCGCTGCTGCATTCACAACCCAAGCTTCACACCCATATAAGAGTGTTGGTTCTACTATACTTTCATACATTCCCTTCTTTGCCTCCATAGATAACGTTTTTTGTCTCCACATATACCTCAACGCACCACTCACCTTTTTTCCCCTCATCAATTCTATGATTAACCTCATCCTTCATAAATCCATCCGCAGACACGTCAACTCCCAAGTATCTGAAAACATTCACTTCTTCCATACTCCTCCTCCCCAATTTGATATCCAATTTTTTTTTATCTAAATCATTTGATACCCTCATCACCTTACTCTTTTCTATGTTCACTTTCAAATTTCTACCTTTACACACACTCCCAAACTCATCCACTAACCTTTGCAATTTTTCTTTAGAATCTCCCATAAGCACAGTCTCATCAGCAAAAAGTAACTGTGTCAATTCCCATTTTGAATTTGATTCCCCATAATTTAATCCCACCCCTCTCCCGAACACCCTAGCATTTACTTCTTTTACAACCCCATCTATAAATATATTAAACAACCATGGTGACATTACACATCCCTGTCTAAGACCTACTTTTACCGGGAAGTATTCTCCCTCTCTTCTACACACCCTAACCTGAGCCTCACTATCCTCATAAAAGCTCTTTACAGCATTTAGTAACTTACCACCTATTCCATATACTTGCAACATCTGCCACATTGCTCCTCTATCCACTCTATCATATGCCTTTTCTAAATCCATAAATGCAATAAAAACTTCCCTACCTTTATCTAAATACTGTTCACATATATGCTTCAGTGTAAACACTTGATCTACACATCCCCTACCCACTCTGAAGCCTCCTTGCTCGTCCGCAATTCTACATTCTGTCTTACCTCTAATTCTTTCAATTATAACCCTACCGTATACTTTTCCTGGTATACTCAGTAAACTTATTCCTCTATAATTTTTACAATCTCTTTTGTCCCCTTTCCCTTTATATAAAGGGACTATACATGCTCTCCGCCAATCCCTAGGTACCTTCCCCTCTTTCATACATTTATTAAACAAAAGTACCAACCACTCCAACACTATATCCCCCCCTGCTTTTAACATTTCTGTCATGATCCCATCAGTTCCAGCTGCTTTACCCCCTTTCATTCTACGTAATGCCTCACGTACCTCCACCACACTTACATTCTGCTCTTCTTCACTCCTAAAAGATGGTATACCTCCCTGGCCAGTGCATGAAATTACCGCCTCCCTTTCTTCCTTAACATTTAAAAGTTCCTCAAAATATTCTTGCCATCTACCTAATACCTCCCTCTCCCCATCTACTAACTCCCCTACTCTGTTTTTAACTGACAAATCCATACTTTCCCTAGGCTTTCTTAATTTGTTTAACTCACTCCAAAATTTTTTCTTATTTTCATTAAAATTTCTTGACAGTGCCTCTCCCACTCTTTCATCTGCTCTCCTTTTGCACTCTCTCACCACTCTCTTCACCTTTCTTTTACTCTCCATATACTCTGCTCTTCTTATAACACTTCTGCTTTGTAAAAACCTCTCGTAAGCTACCTTTTTCTCTTTTATCACACCCTTTACTTCATCATTCCACCAATCACTCCTCTTTCCTCCTGCCCCCACCCTCCTATAACCACAAACTTCTGCCCCACATTCCAATACTGCATTTTTAAAACTATTCCAACCCTCTTCAACCCCCCCACTACTCATCTTTGCACTAGCCCACCTTTCTGCCAATAGTCGCTTATATCTCGCCCGAACTTCCTCCTCCCTTAGTTTATACACTTTCACCTCCCTCTTACTTGTTGTTGCCACCTTCCTCTTTTCCCATCTACCTCTTACTCTAACTGTAGCTACAACTAAATAATGATCCGATATATCAGTTGCCCCTCTATAAACATGTACATCCTGGAGCCTACCCATGATCAAGAGCTCCTCACCAAGGAACCTCCCTTGAGGGGGAAGTTCGCAACCTGAAATTTCGTTCGTATCCAGAAGCAAAAAATTGATCAAGTGACTGTTCGTATCCTGAAAAATTCGCATGGTGGGGCATTCATAAGCCAAGGTTCCACTGTACACAACAATTATTACAAGGAAAATTACAGTTTATGTAAGTAAGACTAAAGGCTCTGCTGATGTTTGCTTTACTATTTTACATTAAAATCTATGAAGGGTATTCAGATCAGGAAACTTTAAAATTAATATTTTATTTATATGTTAACCCTCTGACTCTCGCAACCTCCAATCCTAGTGTGTCTCTCAGTGTCGCAAAATATTTGGAAAAAAAAAAAAATCCCATCAAATGATAAGAGAATCTTTTCCCAATGCTAGTGGCACAAAAAGTACGAAATTTGATGGAAAACTTACGGAATTACGCTCTTGCGAAGTTAGCAATCTCAGCGATATTTACGCAACGGCGATTTCGCCCACTTTGAGCCTTATTATCAGCCAATTCCGTTGTTCCAGTCAACCAAACTCATAGCTATTTCTTTAGAACTCCATTTGTTCTATCGATTGAGTACAAGAAACTGCCCATTTACCGATTTCAACTACCCAATAAAGTGGTCAGAAACTGGCAATTTGGCCAATTTGATGCAAATCAAAAAATATGCCAATTTCAAAATAGGGTCCAGAATGAACAATGAAGACATTCCTGGCACTAAAATAACATTCTGTCTGTTCATCAGTCATCTCCAGGCCCCTCTGCTTTCTATATTAAATTTTTATTCAAACAAAAAACAGAAGATTTACTGTTATGCAGACTAATGCATTATTGTAATAATTGTATAAATAATGTCAACCCATTCGTGACTTCATATTAGAATGGCTAGTTGGACATTTATTGGACAATGATGTCATTTGTTCACTCTTGAACATCTGCAAAAATCAAACATTTCCGCTACTTTGAGCTCCATTTCAAGGTCCTTTTCATAGTGAAACCAATCAAAATCATCTCTATTTCTATAATATGTCTTCCATTCTATCAAATGAGACCAAGAAAATGAGAATACGAAAAATAAATACTGTACGAAAATACACCTCAAATTCAGCATTTTAATCCAAAAACATGGTTGAGTTTTTTTTCTCATCATGCACTGCGTGCTGCAGAATTTTTTTAATACTGACCACACAGACATTCTCTCGCATGTGGGAGTACCAGCTTTCTCCCGCTTGATTTGAAGCCGCTAGAATTTTTGAGTATATATATACGTCAAACACATTGGCTCGTAAGGTGTATTATTATGACCGAAACAGTCAAAGGGTTAAGGGACATAATGAGACATTACTTCCTTCACCACAACAGGAAACAATGATCCTCCTTTCTCAAAGCAGAAGACAAGGACAGCCATCTTGCTGTGTAGGGCAAGCCGCCCTCCCCCAACACACACACACACACACACACACTATGCATATGTTCTCTCACTAATAAAACTGACTACGTAACCAAGTAACCTTGCTTTAGGCCTTTTCCATTAATACCTACTAAGTAATATTATCACATCGTACAAGCATATCTGCAAATACTAAAGCATAATAATTCAAATGTATTTTTTTTTTTTTTTTTTTTTTTCCAACAAGTCGGCCGTCTCCCACCGAGGCAGGGTGACCCAAAAAAAAAAAAAAAGAAAATCACCAAAAAGAAAATACTTTCATCATCATTCAACACTTTCACCACACTCACACATTATCACTGCTTTTGCAGAGGTGCTCAGAATACAACAGTTTAGAAGCATATACGTATAGAGATACACAACATATCCCTCCAAACTGCCAATATCCCAAACCCCTCCTTTAACCCTTTCAGGGTCCAAGGCCCAAATCTGGAGTCACGCACCAGTGTCCAAGAATTTTCAAAAACAAAAATTTGTTATTTTTTCTTATGAAATCGTAGAGAATCTTTTTGTGAAGGTAATAAAACAAAAAGTATGAAATTTGGTGGAAAATTGACGAAATTATGCTCTCGCGAATTTTGATGTGTCAGCGATATTTACGAATCGGCGATTTTGCCGACTTTGACTCCCATTTTAGGCCAATTACATTATTCCAATCAACCAAATTCTTAGCTATTTCACTAATATTACTTCTATTCTATCGATTGAGCACAAGAAATCGCCAAATCACCTGTTTCAACTACAAAATAAAGTGATCGGAAATTGTTAATTTGGCCAATTTAACACAAAGTTCAAAATATTCCAATTTCAAAATAGGGTCCAGAATAAACAATGTAGGCATTCCTGGCACTAAACTAACATTTCCTCTGTTCATTAGTCATGTTTTGAGGCTTTACAAATAAATTCCATTTTGATTTTTTATTCACATAATGAATTTTTATTCACACCAAAAAATAGAAGATTTACTGCTATGCAATACTGTAATAATTGTATAAATATCATCACCATATTTGTGAATGTATATTAGACCCACCAGCTGACGTGTATTAGACGTGTGAGGTCGTTTGTTTACTCTTGAATATCGGCAAAAATTTAACATTTCCGCTACTTTGAGCTCAGTTTCAAGCCATTTCCAGTGCTAAAACCAATCAAAATCATCTCTATTTCTGTAATATGTCTTCCATTCTATCAAATGAGACCAAGAAATCGCAAATACAACTATAAAAAACATACGAAAAAACACTGCAAAGTTGCTGTTTTAATCGAAAAATCATGATTTCAGTTTTTTTCTCTCATTATACACAGTGTGCTGCAGGATCTGTTTTATGTGGTGCACACATACCACATAGATGTATTCTCTCATATCTAGGCCCAAATGTACCACTCACAGTTTATCAGAGTGAGCTGAGCTCATGGCGTAGATCTACGGTTTGGACACTCACCATAAAGCCGTAGATCTACGGGACGGACCCTGAAAGGGTTAAAGTGCAGGCATTGTACTTCCCATTTCCAGGACTCAAGTCCGACTATATGAAAATAACCGGTTTCCCTGAATCCCTTCACTAAATATTACCCTGCTCACACTCCAACAGATCGTCAGGTCCCAAGTATCATTCGTCTCCATTCACTCCTATCTAACACGCTCATGCACGCTTGCTGGAAGTCCAAGCCCCTCACCCACAAAACCTCCTTTACCCCCTCTTTCCAACCCTTTCGAGGACGACCCCTACCCCTCTTTCCTTCCCCTATAGATTTATATGCTTTCCATGTCATTCTACTTTGATCCATTCTCTCTAAATGACCAAACCACCTCAACAACCCCTCTTCTGCCCTCTGACTAATGCTTTTATTAACTCCACACCTTCTCCTAATTTCCACACTCCGAATTTTCTGCATAATATTTACACCACACATTGCCCTTAGACAGGACATCTCCACTGCCTCCAACCGTCTCCTCGCTGCTGCATTTACCACCCAAGCTTCACATCCATATAAGAGTGTTGGTACTACTATACTTTCATACATTCCCTTCTTTGCCTCCATAGATAACGTTTTTTGACTCCACATATACCTCAACGCACCACTCACCTTTTTTCCCTCATCAATTCTATGATTAACCTCATCCTTCATAAATCCATCCGCCGACACGTCAACTCCCAAGTATCTGAAAACATTCACTTCTTCCATACTCCTCCTCCCAAATTTGATATCCAATTTTTCTTTATCTAAATCATTTGATACCCTCATCACCTTACTCTTTTCTATGTTCACTTTCAACTTTCTACCTTTACACACATTCTCAAACTCATCCACTAACCTTTGTAATTTTTCTTTAGAATCTCCCATAAGCACAGTATCATCAGCAAAAAGTAACTGTGTCAATTCCCATTTTGAATTTGATTCCCCATAATTTAATCCCACCCCTCTCCCGAACACCCTAGCATTTACTTCTTTTACAACCCCATCTATAAATATATTAAACAACCATGGTGACATTACACATCCCTGTCTAAGACCTACTTTTACTGGGAAGTATTCTCCCTCTCTTCTACACACCCTAACCTGAGCCTCACTATCCTCATAAAAGCTCTTTACAGCATTTAGTAACTTACCACCTATTCCATATACTTGCAACATCTGCCACATTGCTCCTCTATCCACTCTATCATATGCCTTTTCTAAATCCATAAATGCAATAAAAACTTCCCTACCTTTATCTAAATACTGTTCACATATATGCTTCAATGTAAACACTTGATCTACACATCCCCTACCCACTCTGAAGCCTCCTTGCTCGTCCGCAATTCTACATTCTGTCTTACCTCTAATTCTTTCAATTATAACCCTACCGTATACTTTTCCTGGTATACTCAGTAAACTTATTCCTCTATAATTTTTACAATCTCTTTTGTCCCCTTTCCCTTTATATAAAGGGACTATACATGCTCTCCGCCAATCCCTAGGTACCTTCCCCTCTTTCATACATTTATTAAACAAAAGTACCAACCACTCCAACACTATATCCCCCCCTGCTTTTAACATTTCTGTCATGATCCCATCAGTTCCAGCTGCTTTACCCCCTTTCATTCTACGTAATGCCCCACGTACCTCCACCACACTTACATTCCGCTCTTCTTCACTCCTAAAAGATGGTATACCTCCCTGGCCAATGCATGAAATTACCGCCTCCCTTTCTTCCTTAACATTTAAAAGTTCCTCAAAATATTCTCGCCATCTACCTAATACCTCCCTCTCCCCATCTACTAACTCCCCTACTCTGTTTTTAACTGACAAATCCATACTTTCCCTAGGCTTTCTTAACTTGTTTAACTCACTCCAAAATTTTTTATTTTCATTAAAATTTCTTGACAGTGCCTCTCCCACTCTTTCATCTGCTCTCCTTTTGCACTCTCTCACCACTCTCTTCACCTTTCTTTTACTCTCCATATACTCTGCTCTTCTTATAACACTTCTGCTTTGTAAAAACCTCTCGTAAGCTACCTTTTTCTCTTTTATCACACCCTTTACTTCATCATTCCACCAATCACTCCTCTTTCCTCCTGCCCCCACCCTCCTATAACCACAAACTTCTGCCCCACATTCTAATACTGCATTTTTAAAACTATTCCAACCCTCTTCAACCCCCCCACTACTCATCTTTGCACTAGCCCACCTTTCTGCCAATAGTCGCTTATATCTCGCCCGAACTTCCTCCTCCCTTAGTTTATACACTTTCACCTCCCTCTTACTTGTTGTTGCCACCTTCCTCTTTTCCCATCTACCTCTTACTCTAACTGTAGCTACAACTAAATAATGATCCGATATATCAGTTGCCCCTCTATAAACATGTACATCCTGGAGCCTACCCATCAACCTTTTATCCACCAATACATAATCTAACAAACTACTTTTATTACGTGCTACATCATACCTTGTATATTTATTTATCCTCTTTTTCATAAAATATGTATTACTTATTACCAAATTTCTTTCTACACATAGCTCAATTAAAGGCTCCCTATTTACATTTACCCCTGGCACCCCAAAATTACCTACTACTCCCTCCATAACATTTTTACCCACTTTAGCATTGAAATCCCCAACCACCATTACTCTCACACTTGATTCAAAACTCCCCACGCATTCACTCAACATTTCCCAGAATCTCTCTCTCTCCTCTACACTTCTCTCTTCTCCAGGTGCATACACGCTTACTATAACCCACTTTTCACATCCAATCTTTACTTTACTCCACATAATCCTTGAATTTATACATTTGTAGTCCCTCTTTTCCTGCCATAGCTTATCCTTCAACATTATTGCTACTCCTTCTTTAGCTCTAACTCTATTTGAAACCCCTGACCTAATCCCATTTATACCATTGTTATTTAAATTATTTAATATGCTGTATCTCTTACAAGCTTCAGAGGAGGTTGTATAAGAAAAGAGCAAGGTGATGAAAGTAACAAAAAGTTCAGGTAATGATAAATTGGATATCATATTGGGAGGAATAATGGAAGCAGTGAATGCATTAGGATATTTAGGAATGGAATGGATGGTAGATGGAAGATAAGGTCAACCAAAGAACAGATTAACATAGGTAAAATGATAGTGAGACTGTTGAGGCATCTTTGGAGAAAAAGATTTATCTATGGAGGCAAACAGAGGAATGTCCCAGAGTATGTAACAACCCCTTTTATAAGACTGTGAAACACAGGTTTTATAAGTTGTACCATGGAGGAGGCTGAAGGTAATGGAGATGTCATGTAAATTTAAGTGCAATTTGTGGCATGAATATTATGAAAAAGATACTGAGCATGGAATTCAAAAATCTATGTGAGGTTACAAAAGATATTACTCAGAAAGCAGAGGAGGGTTTATAGAGGTGGTGTGGCATTTAGAAAGGATGGAGCAAAATAGGATGACCAAGAGGTACATAAATCCAGGGTGGTAGGGAGTTATTCTAGGAAGATTCAGAGGGAAGGGTGTGAAGGTTTTAACCCTTTGAGGGTCCGTCCCGTAGATCTACGGCTTTACGTTCAGGGTCCAAACTGTAGATCTACGTCATGAGCTCAGCTCACTCTGATAAACTGAGTGGTACATTTGGGCCTAGATATGAGACAATACATCTATGTGGTATGTGTGCACCACATAAAACAGATCCTGCAGCACACTGTGTATAATGAGAGAAAAAAACTGAAATCATGATTTTTCAATTAAAACAGCGACTTTGCAGTGTTTTTCCGTATGTTTTTTATAGTTCTATTTGCGATTTCTTGGTCTCATTTGATAGAATGGAAGACATATTACAGAAATTGAGATGATTTTGATTGGTTTTAGCACTGGAAATGGCTTGAAACTGAGCTCAAAGTAGCAGAAATGTTAAATTTTTGCCGATATTCAAGAGTAAACAAACGACCTCACACGTCTAATACACGCCAGCTGGTGGGTCTAATATGCATTCACAAATATGGTGATGATATTTATACAATTATTACAGTATTCCATAACAATAAATCTTCTATTTTTTGGTGTGAATGAAAATTCATTATGTGAATAAAAAATCAAAATGAAATTTATTTGTAAAGCTTCAAAACGTAACTAATGAACAGAGGAAATGTTAGTTTAGTTCCAGGAATACCTACATTGTTTATTCTGGACCCTATTTTGAAATTGGAATATTTTGAACTTTGTGTTAAATTGGCCAAATTAACAATTTCCGATCACTTTAATTTGTAGTTGAAACAGTTGACTTGGCGATTTCTTGTGCTCAATCGATAGAATAGAAGTAATACTAGTGAAATAGCTAAGAATTTGGTTGACTGGAATAATGTAATTGGCCTAAAATGGGAGTCAGTCGGCAAAATCGCTGATTCGTAAATATCACTGACACATCAAAATTCGCGAGAGCATAATTTCGTCAATTTTCCATCAAATTTCGTACTTTTTGTTTTATTACCTTCACAAAAAGATTATCTACCATTTCATAAGAAAAATAACAAATTTTTTTTTTTTAAATTCCTGGACACTGGGGCACCACTTCAGATTTGGGCCTTGGACCCTGAAGGGGTTAAATGTAAGGGGCTTGCATATCCAGCAAACATGTGCAAGTATGTTAGATTGGGGAGAGTTTTAGGGACTATGTGCTATAAAGTGTGAGCAAGGTTAACATTTATGAAAAGATTCAAGAAATCAGTTAGATGGACTTAAGTGTTGGAGGTGGGAAGTATAGTGTCTGCACTCTGTAGGAGAGGTAAGTATTTTACAGTTCATAGGGTTATATGAATTGTGATATCTGCACACCTTTGGCAAGAGAGCAACTTAACAAATGATGAATTTTTTTTTTTTTTTTTGGGGGGGGGGGCTACCTTGGTGGGCGAAAGTTAATATAACATTCTTTTACATAGAAACTTACTACTGTACTCTGCTATATTATAAAACTCTTGAGTTTAATTTATGATAAAATTTATGATTATCAAACACCATACCTGTGATTTTTGTCGGCCTTGGAAGTCTATGTTGAGAGGGTTAACAACAACCTTTGACTTCCCACGACCCTCCAATTGTCCTAGCACCATCACATGTTGCGAGATAACATCGAAAGGAACAATGATGGTCTGACCCACCAGAGAGGCACACCCACCCCCAATTAATGCTCTGATCCTGGAGTCTTGTACCCCACGCTGCTGAAGGAAATGACGGACATTCTCATAGGTGGTGATGTAAGCAATCCCAGAGACTAGCTGAAAGGCACTTACCCAGAAACCTTTATAAAGACCACCCACACCTGTTGAAAAAGCAGCTATTAATTTTTTAAATGTATATACTTTATTTTCTATCAAAGCAATATTCCCTATACTATACCAAAAGTACATATGTATTAATGAAAAAAAGTTACAGGAAACTGCTTGCATAGTACATGTACTGAATGAATCAAGTAATATATGAACACAATACTAAAGTCTTATGACTTATTTTAAGAAAGCTATTGAGAAATGATGCAAGAATAAAATACAAGATCTTGCTCATAAATAGTCAACAAAATTTACATTAAATTATGATAGTATTATTATTACTACATTACATTTACAGATATTTATCACACTTTATCCACGAAAGCAAGGAGAGGAATGTATGAGAGTATGGTTATACCAATCCTCTTGCTTGGATGCGAGGCATGGGTAGTGAATGTTGCAACAAGGAGAAGGCTGGAGGCAGTGGAGATGTCATGTCTGAAGGCAATGTGTGGTGTGAATATAATGTAGAGAATCCGTAGTTTGGAGATTAGGAGGAGGTGCGGGATTACCAAAACTATTATCCGGAGAGCTGAGGAGGGGTTATTGAGATGGTTTGGACATGCAGAGGCTGGAATGAAACAGAATGACTGAGAGTGTATAAATCTGTAGTGGAGGGAAGGCGGGGTAGGGGTTGGCTTGGGAAAGGTTGGAGGGAGGAGGTACAAGTTTTGTGTGCGAGGGGCTTGGACTTCCAGCAAATGTGCGTGAGCATGTTCGATAGGAGCAAATGGAGACAAATAGCTTTTAGGACTTCACATGCTGCTGGAGTGTAAGCAAGGTAACATTTATGAAAGGATTCAGGGAAACCGGCAGGCTGGACTTGATTCCTGGAGACGGGAAGCACAGTGCCGGCACTCTGAAGGAGGAGTGTTAATGTTGCAGTTTTATAACTGTAGTGTAAGCATGCCTCTGGCAAGACAGTGATGGAGTGAATGATGATGAGAATTTTTCTTTCTCGGGCCACCCTGCCTTGGTGGGAAATAGTCGATGTGTTAATAAAAAATAAATAAAAAATATCTATTATGCGTTCTAGACATACCACTATGCCTGCAAACTTATGTATATCCTTATGTTAACATTCTCACTTATACTGTATACCATACTTTATCTTTACACATATGTTCTTATTCACCTTCTTGCATTAGATACATACACCCTTAACACATGCTCATACTATAACAGAACCATCTTTATTATAAATCACATTCTCATAAAACTTTTCTGGGCCCACTACAGCCCTGTGTAAATCATAATGCTTTATTCCAATTTACAGTTTAAGATTTTGTTAATTAGCTATTAAATTCTTTAAGGATTTCAATGTGTCTGAATATCTGCTACATACACATTTGTAACTAGCTGGTTAACATTAAACTAATTTACAAAAGAATTATTTTTTATTTAATCCTTAATCAATCTTTGAAGCATTGTGTATTATGGGAAGAAGACTATTTTATATATACAACACAGGTATTTACTAACAATCATTGACTGTACTTACTAAGGAACTCACACAGCTTAAACATACACTAATGAATAAACATACTTGAATAAAATTCTTATAAGATGACCACAATAATGTAATGCTTTTAAATAAACATATGAAAACAAACTGAATTACTGTACCTTCACATTTGAATATCTTCTGGAATGCATCGAATGTGCCTTTGTAGACTTCAGAGTGCCTTTGGATTTGGATACGTGTCTTGATAACAGTAAATGGATAGAGCATACATCTTACAGAAAAAGAGCTGAGCATCGACAGTGGGAAAAACTTGTATTTGTTCATCATATCCCATTCAATTGTCTGGATATAGTGGCCACTGCCATCAATATTTGGCACACCTAGAGATTCCATGGTTCTTTGTGAGAGCACTATGAGACATCCCTCACCCTATCGTCAGTACTGTGCTACCATCCCTCAGCTTTCATAAAATCACTGACACAGTTATAAATATTTCCAATGTTTATATTAAAATCCTGTATACAATTTTTTGAAGCCATAACATTTATTTCCATATGATGAATTAGTGAATAATCATAAAGTATCAGTGTATTTTCAAACAATAAAACTATTATGACTCACTTTTTACATCTAATATATACAATATTAGAATATATTGTATTCTCATCACTCTTACAAAGTTAAAAATTCAAAACTATTCAATAAACAGTATACTGTATGAACTTACTGTATATAAATAGAGTATATACAGCACTGAGTTTTTCATAAAAAAAAAAAAACTAAACGAAAACTTGTAATAAGAAATATTTCTCAAGCAATACTGGAGTTTACCTGCAAAACAAAAAGTTTCACAAATCCTTAACACAGTACTGTACTACCACTGTTACACCAGAAGTACGTCTTTCGTTTTATAAAATAAAATCTCTCATGTACAGCACAAATGAATTATGATGCTGAGGTGGATTTCAAATTAATTTTCATTATTTCCCATTTTCACTATTATTACCTCACAAACTCCAGACAACTCCTACTGTTCTACTTTTTTTTTTTTTTGTAAATGTATTTGTATATAGATAATGCATCAAAATAGGCCAGCCAGAGGAGTTTTTCAAATATCTTTGTTTAATCTCATTGTGGTGTAGTAGTAGGGCGAGCTCTCTCAGTGATTATCAAACACTCTTGGTGAGAGTAAACGAAGCATATTTTTGTGTCATGATCTTGCTCATAAAAATAATAAGAGAAGGAAACTCAGGTTCATAATGAACATCTTCACATCTGTGGATGTTACTGCTAAACACTTGATGTCATTCACACACCCAACCTGAAAATAGGAATACCGCAATACATACAGTACATGTACTTAATAAGAGTACTAGTGCACTACAATATATTTACAGTAGAGATATTCTAAAGTAATAGGTAAATTTGGTGTACTTGAACTAGTTGAATATTCAATTTTCTTGTATTCACTGTAACTTCCCTAATGGCCATATGTACAATTACAACATTGTTATTGCCTTATTAATCTTAAGTTAGTCTTTAGTTTGCCCAAAATGCTCTGCATATAAAGGGGCTTTTGGTATGTTCACTAAACTGTTACACTCCTTTGTACAAACATGTATCATGCAAAAATAAAATAAAAGAAAAATTGTTTACAAGGAGTGGAATTTCAGTTAGTGATTCATTATTTCTTGTGAAGCATTTCAGGAAAGTCTGCTAGGTCCATTACTACCCACTAGGCAAACCTAGGTAACTGCCTGAAGGCTCTGTTTGATCCAAAGAATGGTAGTAGTAATCCTCCCCTTTCTTGGATCAAACTCAATCATCTCACATTCCTCAGGTGCTGTATGACCCTTATTAATTCAGTGCTTCCCATTAAAATACATAAAAATAATAATAATAATAATAGTAAACCCTTACAAGATTAGTGCAGGTGATGTTCATTTTTCATCGATTAATTTTTTCCAAGAATGCCTGTGATCTCACAGACATTACCAAGTAAGAAGTCTCTGATATTTTCCTACTGGTGAAGTTATCCCATATATAAATTTGGTAAAGCTTTCAACAAGCATGGACCTAACTAAATCCTAAATTACATAGTTGGATAACATAGTTTTTTCAACAAAATACCAAAAACTGCAGCCTAGTGAACTTGCTGATAAAAAAGAATTGAAAAGTCTGATATAATAATACTAATACTGTAATAATAATAATCTTTTCCACAAGTACACGTATACAAGGTATACAGGCCTTGCTGACATCAATGACATACTACTAATATAGAAAGCCCCTTGTTATGCTGAGAATTTAGGGCAAAGTAAGTTTGTCCCCAGGCTGTGACCCACACCAGTTGACTAACACCCAGATACACGTACCTATTTTACTGCTAGGTGAACATGAACAGCAGGTGTCTTAAGAACACACATCCTAATGTTTCCACCCATACTGGGGATCAACCCCCAAGACCTCAGTGTTCAAGCCGAATGTGCTAACAATCGAGCTACAGGATACTTAGATTTTTTACCTACTTTTAGGTAAGCAGTATCAAAATGATTACTACAGATATATTCACAAAGGCAAGACCAAGCAGTAATTATTATCATGACATCTCTGACTCATAAACAAGGCTGTACTTCAAAAGGAAATTGAAAATACCATAAACTCCCATGGTAGCACCATAGAACTCGGCATTTGACTTGATACAGTACTAGTAAAAGGCCCTTGATCCAGGGAACTGGAGCTACTCTCCCTTTCTCTGGATAGAATCTGATGACATCTCACACGTCATATTCCCCAGCTGTTGTATGACCCTTGTATGACCATAACACTTGTCCTATCAAGACCGCTGTAAAAATAATTTATATGTTATCCAAGATTAATAAGTTTTTATTTAGGATTTAGATATGTAGCACAGAACTGTTTTTAAAATGTACATACAGTGGAACCTCTACTTGTGAGTTTAATCCGTTCCATGACCTTGCTCGCAACTGGATTTAATCATTTGCAGAGTCAATTTTCCTCATTTAAATTAACTGAAATGCAATTAATCCATTCCATTGGAATTCTGTGCTTCAATAATTTCGTTAATGTCAACTCTACGGCTTATTTACCTATCTCACTTCATCTACTATGACATAATAAACAATATAAATAACATAGAAACCTGATATATATACTCTAAAATTAATAAAATATGCAATTCATGTAGTGGTATGGGCAGTGTCGATGGTGGACGAGAGTTTGTCTGGAGACCGGACAAAATACTTCTGATCAGAAATGTCACCATATCAAAAACAATATACTCAGATCACAACATAATTGAGGTTCAGACATGTATGCGTGGAGCCCCAGACCGACATAATGAGACTAGTCACGAGGGAGCATTCACCAAATTCAACTTCAATAACAAAAACATTAAGTGGGACCAAGTAAACCAAGTCCTAACCGATATAAGCTGGGAAGATATACTAAGCAACACAGACCCCAACTTATGCCTAGAACAGATTAACTTGGTGGCACTCGATGTATGCACAAGGCTTATTCCTCTAAGAAAAAGGAGGAGTAGATGTAAAATAGAAAGAGACAGGCGCTCCCTTTACAGGCGACGGAAAAGAATAACAGAGCGGCTAAAAGAGGTCAATATATCTGAAATGCGTAGGGAGACACTGGTCAGAGAAATAGCAAGCATCGAACTTAAGCTAAAGGAATCTTATAGGAGTCAGGAATCGCGGGAAGTACTAAAAGCCATAAATGAAATCGAAAGAAACCCAAAGTATTTCTTCTCCTATGCCAAATCAAAGTCGAGAACAACGTCCAGTATTGGGCCCCTACTTAAACAAGATGGGTCCTACACAGATGACAGCAAGGAAATGAGTGAGCTACTCAAGTCCCAATATGACTCAGTTTTTAGCAAGCCGCTAACCAGACTGAGAGTCGAAGATCAAAATGAATTTTTTATGAGAGCCACAAAATTTGGTTAACACAAGCCTATCCGATGTTATCCTGACGCCAAATGACTTCGAACAGGCGATAAATGACATGCCCATGCACTCTGCCCCAGGGCCAGACTCATGGAACTCCGTGTTCATCAAGAACTGTAAGAAGCCCCTATCACGAGCCTTTTCCATCCTATGGAGAGGGAGCATGGACATGGGGGTCGTCCCACAGTTACTAAAAACAACAGACATAGCCCCACTCCACAAAGGGGGCAGTAAAGCAACAGCAAAGAGCTACAGACCGATAGCATTAACATCCCATATCATAAAAATCTTTGAAAGGGTCCTAAGAAGCAAGATCACCACCCATCTAGAAACCCATCAGTTACACAACCCAGGGCAACATGGGTTTAGAACAGGTCACTCCTGTCTGTCTCAACTATTGGATCACTACGACAAGGTCCTAAATGCACTAGAAGACAAAAAGAATGCAGATGTAATATATACAGACTTTGCAAAAGCCTTCGACAAGTGTGACCATGGCGTAATAGCGCACAAAATGCGTGCTAAAGGAATAAAAGGAAAAGTCGGTCGATGGATCTATAATTTCCTCACTAACAGAACACAGAGAGTAATCGTCAACAGAGTAAAGTCCGAGGCAGCTACGGTGAAAAGCTCTGTTCCACAAGGCACAGTACTCGCTCCCATCTTGTTCCTCATCCTCATATCCGACATAGACAAGGATGTCAGCCACAGCACCGTGTCTTCCTTTGCAGATGACACCCGAATCTGCATGACAGTATCTTCCATTGCAGACACTGCAAGGCTCCAGGCGGACATCAACCAAATCTTTCAGTGGGCTGCAGAAAGCAATATGAAGTTCAACGATGAGAAATATCAATTACTCAGATATGGTAAACACAAGGAAATTAAATCTTCATTAGAGTACAAAACAAATTCTGGCCACAAAATAGAGCGAAACACCAACGTCAAAGACCTGGGAGTGATCATGTCGGAGGATCTCACCTTCAAGAACCATAACATTGTATCAATCGCATCTGCTAGAAAAATGACAGGATGGATAATGAGAACCTTCAAAACTAGGGAGGCCAAGCCCATGATGACACTCTTCAGGTCACTTGTTCTATCTAGGCTGGAATATTGCTGCACACTAACAGCACCTTTCAAGGCAGGTGAAATTGCTGACCTAGAAAATGTACAGAGAACCTTCACGGCGCGCATAACGGAGATGAAACACCTCAATTACTGGGAGCGCTTGAAGTTCCTAAAACTGTATTCCCTGGAATGCAGGTGGGAGAGATACATGATTATATACACCTGGAAAATCCTAGAGGGACTAGTACCGAACTTGCACACGAAAATCACTCACTACGAAAGCAAAAGACTTGGCAGACGATGCAACATCCCCCCAATGAAAAGCAGGGGTGTCACTAGCACGTTAAGAGACCATACAATAAGTGTCAGGGGCCCGAGACTGTTCAACTGCCTCCCAGCATACATAAGAGGGATTACCAACAGACCCCTGGCAGTCTTCAAGCTGGCACTGGACAAGCACCTAAAGTCGGTTCCTGACCAGCCGGGCTGTGGCTCGTACGTTGGTTTGCGTGCAGCCAGCAGCAACAGCCTGGTTGATCAGGCTCTGATCCACCAGGAGGCCTGGTCACAGACCGGGCCGCAGGGGCGTTGACCCCCGGAACTCTCTCCAGGTAAACTCCAGGTATGTATATGGCTTATTTATCTATCACAGTTCATCTAATATGACATAATAAACAATATAAATAACATAGAAACCTGATATATACTCTAGAATATATATGTGGTGGTGGCGGCACCACATATATCAAATGAGACCAAAAAAAAAATGAGAATACAACAATAAAAACCATACGAAAATGCGGCTAAGGGGTGGCTGATTGCTGAGAAGTGAATTCCATTATTTATGCTTAGATTTCTTTCATTTTTGGTGTACATTAAGAAGAATCTTTCCATCATACATTGCCCAAGTTTCAATAAGATAGTCTAACAAACAAATGAGATACAATTCCCTAGATCAAGAGCAAGAGCCCCTCACCAGCGTCAAGGAACCTGCCTTGAGGTGTGCTCGCTTATGGAAATTTTGCTCGCGTATGGAAACAAAAAATCGACCCATCAACTGCTCGTATTTGGAAAAGCTCACACCTGGATGCGCTCGCAAGTAGAGGTTCCACTGTATATATTTAGCCTAGGATATCTCAACACTGGGGTCCCTGTGAAATCTACATCATGTGCTTTTGTGTGTCCTTAGGGCACTGTAAATGAAAACTATATAAACATTATGCACAAACCTTAAAAAAAGGTTACAACATAAAATGCTTAGACAGGAATAGACAAGGTGGTGGGGTATGTGCCTATGTAAGAAATGACTTAGCTTACAGTCCAAGCCCCAATTTGAATGGCAATAAACTGGAGATTCTATGGTCTGAGGTATTGCTGCCCAACACCAAACCTATCCTAGCAGGAACTAGTTCCCCCCCCCCCCCATCTACGAAGAGTTTGTGGAAAACTTTTCAAGAGTCTTGTCCAGAATTGAGCACAATTGTGAGAATAATACTGGGAGACTTCAATATCTGTTATCAACAGCAAAATAACAGGCTTGGCAAGAGGTATAAGCAAATTCTGGGATTCAATAGTTACACTCAACTAACTAATGCAGTAACCCGAATCACACAGTTCTCTGCCACCACCACACTCGACCACATACTTTGTAACTGCTCTGATAACTTTAGTCAGTCAGGCATCAATACCACAGGTCTTAGTGATTATTTCATCATTTATTGCACCAGGAAAATCATTAGAGAATGAATAGGCCTACACAGGATAATAAAAATGAGGTCATCTAGAACCTACAGTAATGAAATACTGGTAAACAGATTACACAATTGGACTGTGATAAGTTGCACGGACATAAACTGAAGCCTAGGAAACATTCAAAACCATGTTCACTGCCTTCCTTGATAATATTGCATTAGTTAAGAACATAAGAAAGAAGGAACACTGCAACAGGCCTACTGACCCATGCAGAGCAGGTCCATGTCCCCCCCCCTGGATTAGCCCAATGACCCACCCAGTCTGGTCACCTCCACTCAAGGAAGGAGCACAGCACCAGACCCAGCAGCACAAGCTAGTCAGGTCCAACTCACACCCACCCACACCCACTCATGTATTTATCTAACCTATTTTTAAAAATACACAATGTTTTAGCCTGAATAACTGTACTCGGGGGTTTGTTCCACTCATCCACAACTCTATTACCAAACCAGTAAAGAGGTTAGGGTTAATGAAGAAGTCAACCCTGGACAACTGCTGAGATATGAGATAATATCTAATTCAGGGAACAGTTGCTAAAAAGATTTAAGGTAAACAGACAGGATACTCCAGGGCTAAATGAATTCCAAAGGGCTAGGGACAGATTGCAGGCTTATAAAAGGAGCAAAGGCAAGGCACTATTGCTCAAAAATCAAATACATGTACAAGAATAACCCCAGAAAGTTGTGACAACAACTAAAACAGCTGAGGAATAGCCAAAAACCCATAGATAGATCTAACGTAGTGCTAAATATCAATAACAAAGTACAGTATGCCACGAAACAACTGAAGTGGTAAATTGTTTTAATTCATACTACACATGTTGCATCAATCCTAATAAGTAAACTGGTGGTTGCATCAAATACCTTTAACACAAACTCCAATAAGTTTAAAGCATACTACACTAATAAAGGCATTACCCCAAACAGTTGCTGACTAGTAGATGTATCTTATGACTTCGTGTGAAAAGAACTAAGAAAGTTAAATCCAGCTAAGAGCACCGGTTCAGATAACATTCTAGCTAAGTTCCTAAAAGATGGTACCCTTGAACTGCCAATCCCCATTACACATATAATAAATTTGTGCATCACCAATAATACCATTCTGGAGGAGTTCAAGGAGGCTCGAGTTACTCCTAACTTCAAGAAAAATAGTAGGTCTGATGTCAGCAACTATAGGCCTGTTAGTATACATGTACTCATCGTGATGTCCAAAATTCTAGAGAGGGTGGTGTAGAGTCAAGTAGTTAAGTATCTTAATGACAATAACATTCTCCCTAGTTACCAACTGGATTTTAGGAGATCTTACTTGACTGACACCTACATAATTAATCTGATGGACTACCTGAGAATTGAAATGTCGCTAGATAATCTCATAGGTATGGTAACCTTAGACTTGCAAAAGGCCTTCAATACGGTCAACCACAACACATAATGTAAGAAACTACAAGCTACTGGCATAGTTTCTGTAGACTTGTTTAAATCCTACCCGAGCAATAGGAAACAAATTGTCATAATCAATAACACAGAATCAGAACCCCTGCCAATAGCATGTGGGGTTGCCCTAGGCCACGGGCGACCAGGCCCATGGCCTGGTAGTAAAAGCTCTTGCTTCACACTCTGAGGGTCCGGGTTAGATTCCCAGCGAGGACTGAAACACTGGGCATGCTTCCTTACACCTGTTGTCTATGCTCACCCATCAGTAAAATGGGTATGCGGGTATTAGTTGACTGGTGTGGGTCGCATCCCGGGACAAAAATTTACCTAATTTGCCCAAAATGCTCTGCATAACAAGCGGCTTTCTATGCAGTAGTATGTCACTGATGTCACCTAGGCCTATATACCCTGCAAATGTACTTGTAGAAATAAAGATATTATTATTATTATGTTATGTGAATGACATGCCCATACGTATCAAGTGCAAGTTTCTGTTGTATGCAGACAATAGTGCTCTGTTAAGTGTCAGGTAAAGACCCACAAGATATAGCAAATGCACCATCACTAGAACTAGAGTCCTGCAGCAAATGGTTAATAGACATCAAATTATCGTTACACCTCAGGAAAATGGAACCATACTCTTTGGCACGAAAAATAAACTGAAAAAGGTAAATAATTTTTATGTCCAGTGTAATCAGAAACACTTTACTTCAGTATCTTCAATGAAATATCTGGAAATCCCCTTTTACCCAAGCATGTCAGGAGAACTTATAGGGAACAGTGTAGTAATGAAACCAAATGTCAGACCAGTTTCTGTACACAGTGTCTACCTACTGAGGCTCACCGGACCCTATGTCTAGCTCTTACATCATGCCATATGGATTACTCTTGCTCTTCATGGTACTCTGCCTTAAGAAAAAACTGAAAGATAAACCACAAATCATCCAGAACAAAATGGTGAGATTCATCCTGGACCTGAGTCCAAGACAGCATGTAGGCCAGGATGAATTACAACAACTGGATATGCTGAATATTGAAGACGAGTAAAACAACTGAATTTAAATCACCTTTGTAAAACTGCTCACAAGCTGTGTCCAGAATATCTTGCTGCCAAGTTCATCAAGGTTGGGAACCAAAGCAATTATTGTACTAGGGGAAGAGAACACAACTTTGTAGTACCCACAGTTAGTGGTCAGGCTTCAAACACCTTTTATTATACAGCAGTAAAGGAGTGGAACAGACTGCCTGCACATGTCAAAGTCTGTCACAGCATGAGCCAGTTCAGGAAGAGAGCCAGAAGGTAGGAAAGGAATTTCTTGCATAGCTAACATGCATTTATCTGTGACCCAATCCTCTCTTTAATGTTAATATAAATAACTATCTCCTCTTATTTTAACTGCTTTTCACATAGTTACCAGTTTTATTTTTTAAGGTTTAAATAAGTTATTACAAGGACCCCAATGGAAATAAGTCACGTTGACTTTTTGGGAGTCCTTAGTAATCTACACATATGCTGCTATGTATGATAATTTATATAACTATACATATGTGTACCTGAATAAAGTTACTAACCAGCTTATGAATGGAACACCTAAATAAAAACTCAAGTCACCCACAATAGTTTCCCAGTATCTAAATATTCTTTCATTTTTCTCTAACACTTAATAAAACCCCAGACGTACGGTAGAGCTTGCACTGTGTTAAGTGTGTGTGGAGGTGACGGTGAAGGTCTTACCATTATAAAACACTGAGAGGGAGGACACAATGTGAGCTTCCCTGGCCAGCCATGGTACCCCACACACTGTCCTATCATCTGCATCTCATACCTTCATAATACAATTTTCTATATTAATATACCACTCTTCTGCAATGTTTACACTCAGTATATGATTACAATTAATATAATGATAATTTTAAACTTGTTATAGTATTCTGCTCTGACAGAGTTACATAATGATAATGATTCTCGAATATGAACAATAGAATCGGATTCAGTCTTCGTCTCCTGATCAGCTGTTCTTATTTTAGTTCATTAAATAATTATGGAAGATAGGCATCGTCTTCAATTGCTTACATTAATTACTAATGCAGACTTTATCTATATACATTAACTATTATTACTGTGTGTTCCTTAATGTCTGTCATGTTTACGAACTTCGTTATTGCGTCATCCTGTAATAAAATATTTTTATTACAGGTATTTTTATAGGAGGTAAGATAGGTAGACATCAGCGGTTATACATCCACAGTTTACTAGTAACTGCCTATTTGTAAATACTTGGAAGAGGTTGAACTTCAGCTCCTGGCCCTGCCTCATCAGTGTCAACCATTGAGGTGAAATATTACTGTCATTCTTATTTTTAAACTCATATACTGAGTCCATAAGAATATAAGAAGAAGGAGCACTGCAGCAGGCCTACTGGCCCATGCGAGACAGGTCCAAGTTTCCTACCGGCTTAAGCCAATGCCCCAACCAAGTCGTGTCAGGTCACATTCACATCTGACCCAGTAGCACAAGCTAGTTGGGTCTAACTCACACTGACCCGCACCCACTCATGTATTTATCGAACCTATTTATAAAGCTACACAACGTTCACTTCCACTGGGGCATTCCTCAGGTCATTCCACTTTATCATTTTCAGCTTGATAAAAAAAAAATGCTTTCGGCAATATCTGAGGTTCATTTAATTAATGGCCACCCAATCACGCTATTCGTTCCTGTTAAATACACAATATTATACAGTTACCCTGATCTTTAATATATTTTGTCACGTAAACTCAAATTATTACAGGTATTATATTCACTTATATTTAAAACTTAAAAACAAGTATCTTAACTACAACTACTTTTCACAGTTACTTACCTGTTTTTAACTTTTAGATATAATTAATACTTATCATAAGGACCCCAATGGAAATAAGTCGCTGTCTGACTTTTTTTTTTTTTTTTGGGGTTGTCCCAGGTAATCTACACATGCTGTATGAAAATCTGTATAACTGTATTTATGTGTAATGTCCCTGATTAAAAACTTACTTGCTGAAGAGCGCTAAACCCGAAAGGGTTGTACATCTCATGGGGGGATTGGGAATTATTAAGGTTCCATCCAAGAGGAGGGCAGATCCATTTCCTTGAATCATGAGCCCCTCACCGGCATGAAGGAACCTCCCTTCAGCAGCCAGACAGAAGAAGAGCTGTGTTTACACACCCAACTGTCAGACACGGCAGCATCATGGGGTCTTGTTACAAAGAATTCTTCAACACTTGTTCAACCTTTGGACGAAGACCTACTTCGACTAGTGGATGGTACCACTATGACCCCGCCTCCATCTGCTTCACGTCACCTCACTACAGTATATAAGCCACGTCTACGGCCCTATGCTGTACATTCTACAAGATTGATGGACTGAACACATCGACTCCAGGTTGAGGGACTGATTACCTCATTCTCCTCCTCTCCTTACGCCTTCCTCTTTGTATTGGACTGATGAAGCCACTGTGTGGCGAAACGTTTCCTGAATAAAGATTCCCATATGCTGCATAAGTGTCTCAATCTTCAACTTGTCGGTTTTTCAAACCATTCATCACAACTGTCAGACACGGCAGCATCATGGGGTCTTGTTACAAAGAATTCTTCAACACTTGTTCAACCTTTGGACGAAGACCTACTTCGACTAGTGGATGGTACCACTATGACCCCGCCTCCATCTGCTTCACGTCACCTCACTACAGTATATAAGCCACGTCTACGGCCCTATGCTGTACATTCTACAAGATTGATGGACTGAACACATCGACTCCAGGTTGAGGGACTGATTACCTCATTCTCCTCCTCTCCTTACGCCTTCCTCTTTGTATTGGACTGATGAAGCCGCTGTGTGGCGAAACGTTTCCTGAATAAAGATTCCCATATGCTGCATAAGTGTCTCAATCTTCAACTTGTCGGTTTTTCAAACCATTCATCACAACTGTCAGACACGGCAGCATCATGGGGTCTTGTTACAAAGAATTCTTCAACACTTGTTCAACCTTTGGACGAAGACCTACTTCGACTAGTGGATGGTACCACTATGACCCCGCCTCCATCTGCTTCACGTCACCTCACTACAGTATATAAGCCACGTCTACGGCCCTATGCTGTACATTCTACAAGATTGATGGACTGAACACATCGACTCCCGGTTGAGGGACTGATTACCTCATTCTCCTCCTCTCCTTACGCCTTCCTCTTTGTATTGGACTGATGAAGCCACTGTGTGGCGAAACGTTTCCTGAATAAAGATTCCCATATGCTGCATAAGTGTCTCAATCTTCAACTTGTCGGTTTTTCAAACCATTCATCACAACTGTCAGACACGGCAGCATCATGGGGTCTTGTTACAAAGAATTCTTCAACACTTGTTCAACCTTTGGACGAAGACCTACTTCGACTAGTGGATGGTACCACTATGACCCCGCCTCCATCTGCTTCACGTCACCTCACTACAGTATATAAGCCACGTCTACGGCCCTATGCTGTACATTCTACAAGATTGATGGACTGAACACATCGACTCCAGGTTGAGGGACTGATTACCTCATTCTCCTCCTCTCCTTACGCCTTCCTCTTTGTATTGGACTGATGAAGCCACTGTGTGGCGAAACGTTTCCTGAATAAAGATTCCCATATGCTGCATAAGTGTCTCAATCTTCAACTTGTCGGTTTTTCAAACCATTCATCACACCCAGCATCACTTAACGTTTTTCTCTCATGCCAAGTAGAGCTCAGGAAAGGTATGATGTCTGTCCTGGTTTACAGCTCATTTTAGTTTACCGTTTATGCCCCAGAATGGTTTTTATGTCGTTTCTAGGACTTCAATGGAAATAATCGTCTGACTTTTTTGGGTTATCCCAGGTCCTGTACCCAAATAAACTTGCTTACTCATGTTTCTTCTATTCGTTCTTCTAACAACAGACAGACAAGACAGCTTGTTCCATAATAATATAATAATAATATCTTTATTTCTACAAGTACATGTACAAGGTGTACAAGCCTAGCTGATATCAATGACATACTACTATATAAAAAGCCGCTTGTTATACAGAGCATTTCGGGCAAATTAGGTCAATTTTGTCCCAGGATGCGAACCACACCAGTCGACTAACTCCCAGGTACCCATTTTACTGGTGAGTGAACATGGGCAACCGGTGTAGGGAAACACTCCCAATGTTTCTGCCCTCGCCGGGAATCGAACCCGGACACTCACCGTGTGAATCGAGAGCTTTAGCCACCAGGCCACGTGCCTGGTTTTTCAATGCCAGCTGGTCCTGGGGCGTGGAAGCACTCACTACTGATCCCTATTCTGAAACCGGGCAAACATGCTACTCTTTCAGGTTCTTACTATGGTCTTACTGCCATACATGGGTAAGGTGTAGCGGTTGGTGGCTTCCCATTTTCAACAATGGTGGCTAGAAAACACTGTTACCACAAAACCAGAGTGACTTTCACATATTAATTTCAGTTGAGCACCTTAATTACTGGGGACGTTTGGAGTCACTTGACCTGTACTCCCTGGAGTGCAGGCGAGAGAGACCCATCATGATATACACCCGGAAAATCCTAAGGGAACTGGTCCCAAATCTGCACACAGAAATCACTACCTGTGAAAGCAGAAGACTAGGCAGACGGTGCAACAAACCCCTAATGAAAAGTAGGGGCGCCATGAGTACACTGAGAGAAGACACCCTAAGTGCCCGGGACCCAAGACTGTTCAACAGCCTCCCACCAGGCATAGGGTAAATTATCAGTAGATCCCTGGCTACCTTCAATAGGGAGCTGGACAGTTACTTTAAGTCTGTAACCGATCAGCCGGGCTGTGATTTATACATTGGACTAACTTCGGCCAGCAGTAAGAGCCTGGTTGATCAGGCCCTGACCCACCGGGAGGCCTGGTCAAGGACTGGGCCGCGGGGGCGTTGAGCCCCAGAACACCCTCCACGTAAATATCAGGGAAAGCCCCAGGCATCCGTTCTCAGCCTGATACTAGAATCTATGTTTGCCGGGTGTGATGAACATATTTTAAATATATTTTATTTTATATTTTTATTTAGGAAAATTGTATACATCAGAAATGTTCAACTTCCCTATTCTAAATGATAGGTACATAGTGGGAACAAAAGCTAGAAATGTTTCCCCCCGTCATATTCGCTATACAGGATGGGGCTCATAGTGTTGAAATCTGTGTCAGCCTGAGCTCTGAGACTTCAGCAGGGCAATGAAGATATTGTTAGGTATTCCATTACAGATTCAGCAGTTAATGCAACTTCAAATTTTTATTTCAGGATAGCTGGAATTGTTATTACATGAAAATTGCCAGCACTCAGGGTGGCCTCTCCCGACATACACTGGTTCGTTCTTATGTTCTTAAGATATCTACATGGTATCGGAGCGGAGCAACATGTATAGGAGAGGAAAGAAAAAGGGAGTAGGGGAGAGAAATTTGGATTATATTATCTCTTAAGAATACGTACATATATCCACATGGATTACTTGCCATTTTTTTGTAAAAATTGGTGTCACGCCCCTTGTGCAGATATATTGATTGGAATTTCTTGACTGGGAATTTAGAATCAAACGACTTCTAAGAAGTAGTTCAGGGTTGTTTTTTGAAGCAGTTTGTGACAGAGCCTACAAGGGGTAATAACCTGCTTGACTTGGTTTTGGAAACAAGAAAACCCTTGTAAATAATTTAGAAATTACAGAGGAACTCGGCACAAGCGATCACAAATCAATTACCTTTAGCATTGAATGGAAGTATGATAGTAAGGATAATTCAGTAATGGTCCCAGATTTTCGTTTAGCAGACTACAATGGGCTTAGAGAACACTCATCTGTAGACTGGAGTAACGAAGAGAGCTATCAATATGACAGCTTTCTTAACACAATACATGCTGCCCAAAGGACATTTATCCCATATAAGGAAATTAGATCGAATAGAAATGACCCAAAATGGATGAATAATAGGCTCAAATATCTTTTAGGACAGAAGAAAGGAATTTATAGGCATATCAAAAGAGGTGAAGGTCATCTTATGAATCAGTATATTGACATTAAGAGGTACGTTAAGAAGGGGATAAGAAAAGCTAAATGGGACTATGAAATTAAAGTTCCTAGGGATTCAAAAACTAACCCCAAAAATTTTTTCCAGGTTTATAGAACAAAAGTTAGAGATAAGATAGGTCCCCTTAAAAATAACTCTGGGCATCTCACTGACAAGGAGAATGAAATGTGCTCTATTCTTAATAATTATTTTCTCTCGGTTTTCACTCAGGAAGACACTGACAATATCCCAGTAATTAATTTTTATAGTGGACTTGAAGATGATAAATTAAGCAGTATCACAGTCACTACCGAAATGGTTATCAAACAGATAGACCGGTTAAAGCAAAATAAATCCCCGGGCCCTGATGAACTGTTTTCAAGGGTTCTTAAAGATTGTAAAGTGGAACTCTGTGAACCTTTAACTAATATTTTTAATTTATCTCTTCAAACAGGTGTAGTGCCTGATATGTGGAAGATGGCTAATGTAATTCCTATTTTTAAAGCAGGGGACAAGTCGTTACCGTCAAATTACCCCCCTCTAAGCCTAACCTCAATTGTAGGCAAATTACTAGAGACAATTACAGCTGATAATATAAGAAGCCATCTCGATAGGCATAATTTGATTAATGATGCTCAACATGGTTTCACCAGGGGCCGTTCGTGCCTAACTAATTTATTAACCTTCTTCAGCAAAGCTTTTGAGGCCGTTGATCAGGATAAAGAATTCGATATTGTTTATTTAGATTTTAGTAAGGCTTTTGATAGAGTACCACATCAGAGACTTTTGGAGAAAGTGGCTGCTCATGGCACTGGGGGAAAAATGCTGTCATGGATCGAGTCATGGCTCACTAATAGGAAGCAGAGAGTGTGCTTAAATGTGTGGGGATCTGTAACAAGTGGCGTTCCGCAGGGATCAGTTTTAGGCCCATTGTTGTTTATAATATATATATAAACTACCTTGACGAGGGAATTACTGGTGACATAAGCAAATTTGCTGATGACACGAAGATAGGTAGGATACTCGATTCAGACGTTGATGTCTCACAACTTCAGGAGGATTTTGACAAACTCAATTCGTGGTCAGAAAAATGGCAGATGCAGTTCAATGTAGATAAAAGTAAAGTTCTAAAGCTCGGAAATGTCCATAACCCTAGCACCTACCAGCTTAATAATGTGGAACTCAGCCGTATAGAATGCAAAAAGGATTTGGAGGTTATGGTAAGCAGCAACCTTAAACCAAGACAGCAATGCCTAAGCGTACGTAATAAGGCAAATAGATTGCTGGGATTTATTTCAAGAAGTGTAAGCAACAGAAGTCCAGCGGTTATACTTCAGCTTTATACATGAACATCAAAATGGTATACAATACCGACAGGTTGGTAGGTAAGACACATAAGCAACAGTTAGGCAACTTTATTCCGAAACGTTTCGCCTAAAATAACAAAAAAAGGCACAATATTGTGACTGGAACGATACACAAATAACCCGCACATAAAAGAGAGAAGCTTACGACGACGTTTCGGTCCGACTTGGACCATTGACAAAGTCATACCTCTCCTCCCTCTACAGATGTTCCTGGTGTCTACTCTATTTCTTGCTCCTCCTGTCGTCTTCAATACTTCGGAGAAACTGGTCGATCTCTTTCTGACAGACTTAGGGAGCACAAAAATAGTGTTAGGCTTGCCGACACTAACAATGCTCTTTTCTGTCACGTCAGAGATCATAGCCATCCTATTGACTGGCCTTCTGCTAAAACTGTCTTCCCTACTTCCAACTCGAACAGTCGCCGTCTAGTTGAATCCTCTCTAATACACAACTTTCCTTGTATGAACCTTAGCCCTGGCTTCGTCTCTGTAGATGCCTTCCTCTCCCACTACATTGTAAAATGCTCCAAACTTCAGAACACCCGTGACTTAACCTGAATCCTCATTTTTTCTTTCTTTTTCTTCTTCTTCCTCTTCCCCTTTCCTCTTTCCTTTGCTCCTCTGGGTTGTCTTTTTCTCTCTCATGTCTCGTGTTTCGGTTCCTTCTTCATTTATTTCACCACTTCCCTTTCACGCACCTCTGTGTGCTTGCTCTCCCTCTGTGGGCATCTAGCTCTCTTGCAGTGCTCCCCTTCCTTTGTATTTGACTGGCTCGTCCTTTTTATTTCCCACTTCTACCACTACCACTACTACCACCACTTCTTCTTCTACTACTACTACAACTGCTGATGAAATTAAGACACATGTGCGGCGTCTGGTTGTCTTTGTTGTGGACGTTTCGCCATCCAGTGGCTGGCTGGATGGCGAAACGTCTATGATGGGGATGCCCGGGTGTTGTGCATGTGTCTTAATTTCATCTTGTCGGCATTATATACAACTCTTGTACTACTACTACTACCACCACCTCTTCCTGCCTATATATAGCCGTCCTGCTTCACCTCTGGTTAGTGTGACTTTGTCAATGGTCCAAGTCGGACCGAAACGTCGTCGTAAGCTTCTCTCTTTTATGTGCGGGTTATTTGTGTAACGTTTCGCCTACACAGTAGGCTTCTTCAGTCGAATACAGAAAGTAGGCAGGAAGAGTAGAGATGTGAAGACGATGTAATCAGTCCATCACCCTTGATGTCGTAGAATTTGAGGTTGTCAGCCCCTCAGCCTGGAGAAGTTCAGTTCCATAGTCCTGACTATGGAACTGAGGCCTTACTAATGATGTATAAAGCTGCAGTATGACCTCTGGACTTCTGTTGCTTACACTTCTTGATATAAATCCCAGTAATCTATTTGCCTTATTACGTACGCTTAGGCATTGCTGTCTTGGTTTAAGGTTGCTGCTCACCATAACCCCCAAGTCCTTTTCGCAATCTGTATGGCTAAGTTCTACATCATTTAACTTATAAGTACTAGGGTTATGGACACTCCCGAGCTTCAGAACCTTGCATTTATCTACATTGAACTGCATCTGCCACTTTTCTGGCCAAGAATAGAATTTGTTTAAATCCTCCTGAAGTTCCCTAACATCTACGTTTGAATCAATTATCCTACCTATCTTTGTGTCATCGGCGAATTTGCTCATATCACTAGTAATTCCCTCATCAAGATCATT
>NC_091295.1:29098416-29125916 GCF_038502225.1 Cherax quadricarinatus
AGACTTCCCTGCCTCTGTTTTGCTGCTAGAAAAGACACACGAGATTACACCTCACCTCACTTTCCTTAAGGATCTCCCACCTTCAATAACCAACCACATTATCCCTCTTCTTACAGTCAAATACATTATCATCAACAGGCAATACCAAATGTCGCAATACATTGCAATATACTCCTTACATGAAAACATACCGAAATAGAGATGTTTTTTAAAAAAAAAAACTAAAATGAGCATATACGATAATAACTCACCTGGAAATAATATTTAAAACCTTAGCCTAAAGAAATTTAACTACACTATATAAAAAAGATTGGATAATAAGTTTTAATCAAACACTTATGACTTACTACCACATTTTCCTTTTGTTTTTACATTCACAAAATAGTTCTGTAAAAAACTATAACAATTTTCCACTTTCTTTAATAAACAGGCCTGTCTTTGCCTTATTCAACTAATAATTTACTAATTCTGAAAGGGGTGGATCGGTGAGCCAGTGGAAGACCTCGGTCAGATGACTAAAAGCCCTTTCAACTCCTCACAAAGCTGGTGTTGGCACACAACATTAACGGAACTTCACAGGTGAGCTAGGATAAATGTGATGCCATGGTGCAGCTCTTCCTTACCACAAGTTTCCCCTTAAAACTACAGACCTTCTAACCTCCTGATGACCTAATTATTTCCCTACTAGGAACAGGGCACCAGTGTCGCCCTGGCCTACCATTGCTACTTAACCAATTAAGCTCAGTCACTTAAGGTTGGAAAATGGTTCAAACGGGCAGCATTCTTTTATGCTACTAACTAGCCATGTGGATATCTTCACGACACCAGGTCGCACTGGTTCACCTCAGTAGAAGAGTGTGATAGGGCCAGTGGCAGCAGCAAGGAGGTCACGCAGTCACAATGGTACATCTTGAATACTCTGGCTTGATGACCCAAGCAAGGCAGCCTGGACAACTGGTACAGTACGCCAGGGAACCTCAATCAAAACAGGTACCTGATTTACTTGCATTCTGACAGGTTGCTGATGTATCCAAATTATGTTCCATAATACGATATCGTTATCCTGCCACCATCATCCCTACTCTGCCAACCACTATCCCTGCTCAACCACCCAGCATCCCTACTCTGCCACTCACCATCCCTACTCTGCTACCCACCATCCCTGCTCTGCCACCCTCTATCCCTACTCTGCCACCCATCATCCCTACTCTGTTACCCACCATCCCTGCTCTGCCACCCACCATCCCTACTCTGCTACCCACCATCCCTGCTCTGCCACCCACTATCCCTACTCTACCACCCACCATCATTGCTCTGCCACCCACTATCCCTACTCTGCCACCCACTATCCCTACTCTGCTACCCACCATCCCTGCTATGCCACCCACCATCCCTACTCTGCCACCCATCATCCCTACTCTTCTACCCACCATCCCTGCTCTGCCACCCACTATCCCTACTCTGCCACCCACCATCATTGCTCTGCCACCCACCATCCCTACTCTGCCACACACTATCCCTGCTCTGCCACCCATAATCCCTACTCTGCCACCCATCATCCCTGCTCTGCCACTCATCATCCCTACTCTGAAAAACACACCATCCCTGCTATGCCACCCATCATCCCTACTCTGCCACACACCATCCCTGCTCTGCCACCCACCATCAATACTCTGCTATCCGTCATCCCTACTCTGCCACACACCATCCCTGCTCTACCACCCATCATCCCTACTCTGCCAACCAACATCCCTGCTCTGCCACCCATCATCCCTACTCTGCCACACACCATCCCTGCTCTGCCACCCATCATCCCTACTCTGCCAACCAACATCCCTGTTCTGCCACCCATCATCCCTACTCTGCCACACACCATCCCTGCTCTGCCACCCATCATCCCTGCTCTGCCACACACTATCCCTGCTCCGCCACCCATCATCCCTACTCTGCCACACACCATCCCTGCTGTGCCACCCACCATCCCTGCTTTGCCACCCATCATCCCTACTCTGCCAACCAACATCCCTGCTCTGCCAGCCATCATCCCTACTCTGCCACACACCATCCCTGCTCTGCCACACACCATCCCTGCTCTGCCACCCACCATCCCTACTCTGCTATCCATCATCCCTACTCTGCTACACACCATCTCTGCTCTGCCACCCATCATCCTTACTCTGCCAACCAACATCCCTGCTCTGCCACCCATCATCCCTACTCTGCCACACACCATCCCTGCTCTGCCACCCATCATCCCTACTCTGCCAACCAACATCCCTGCTCTGCCACCCATCATCCCGACTCTGCCACACACCATCCCTACTCTGCCACGCACTATCCCTGCTCTGCCACCCATCATCCCTACTCTGCCACACACCATCCCTGCTGTGCCACCCACCATCCCTGCTCTGCCACCCATCATCCCTACTCTGCCAACCAACATCCCTGCTCTGCCAGCCATCATCCCTACTCTGCCACACACCATCCCTGCTCTGCCACACACCATCCCTGCTCTGTCACCCACCATCCCTACTCTGCTATCCATCATCCCTACTCTGCTACACACCATCTCTGCTCTGCCACACACCATCCCTACTCTTCCATCCACCATCCCTGCTCTGCCACCCATCATCCCTACTCTGCCACACACCATCCCTGCTCTGCCACCCACCATCCCTACTCTGCCAACCAACATCCCTGCTCTGGCACCCACCATCCCTGCTCTGCCACCCACCACCCCTGCTCTGCCACCCATCATCCCTGCTCTGCCACCCACCATCCCTGCTTTGCCACCCACCATCACTAGTCTGCTACCCACCATCCCTGCTCTGCCACCCACCATCACTACTCTGCCACCCACCATCACTACTCTGCCACCCACCATCCCTGCTCTGCCACCCACTATCCCTGCTCTGCCACCCACCATCACTACTCTGCCACCCACCATCCCTGCTCTGCCACCCACCATCACTACTCTGCCACCCACCATCCCTGCTCTGCCACCCACCATCCCTGCTCTGCCACCCACCATCAATACTCTGCCACCCATCATCCATGCTCTGCCACCCACCATCACTACTCTGCCACCCACCATCCCTGCTCTGCCACCCACCATTACTACTCTGCCACCCACCATCCCTGCTCTGCCACCCACCATCCCGTTTTAATGGCCTCCAGGCCCTTCCCCCACCCACCACTCCACCCACAATCAATCAGCCTACCTAAATCCCCCTTCTTCTGCCACCCTCTTCTGGCTTTCTCCACACCCGTCTGCCCTCACACCCTCCCTCAACCATCATCATCCTCTGTCTTCCTTCGTCCCTCTATCTTCCACCATACTTCCATCTTTTACCATCCATCCCATTCACCTCCTCCACTACTGTCCTTCCTCTATTCCTACCTCTCTCCCATCCCACTGGCCTCCTCCTCCTCCTCCTCCTCCACCCTCTCTTTCCTTCACCATCCCTCCCTCCCCTACTTCTCCCTCCCTCTACCCCCTCATCCTTACCTCCTATACCACTCTTCCCCTCTCTCCCCTCTACATATTCCTCTACCACCCCTCCCTCTCCCACTTCTCCACTACACCACCTTTCTCCTTCACCATCTTTCCCTTCCTTTCGTAAATTGCACAAGGAATTACTTTACTAAAGGACGAATTGAGAAAGCAAACTGAGCAGGAGAATACTGCTGTTGTTAGTCACACCCAACTGCTGTTGTTAGTCACATCCAACTGCTGTTGTTAGTCACACCCAACTGCTGTTGTTAGTCACATCCAACTGCTGTTGTTAGTCACATCCAACTGCTGTTGTTAGTCACACCCAACTGCTGTTGTTAGTCACATCCAACTGCAGTTGTTAGTCACATCCAACTGCTGTTGTTAGTCACATCCAACTGCTGTTGTTAGTCACATCCAACTGCTGTTGTTAGTCACACCCTGCAAGTCACATGCTGTTGTTAGTCACATCCAACTGCAGTTGTTAGTCACATCCAACTGCTGTTGTTAGTCACACCCAACTGCTGTTGTTAGTCACATCCAACTGCAGTTGTTAGTCACATCCAACTGCTGTTATTAGTCACACCCAACTGCTGTTGTTAGTCACACCAAACTGCAGTTGTTAGTCACACCCAACTGCTGTTGTTAGTCACATCCAACTGCAGTTGTTAGTCACATCCAACTGCTGTTGCTAGTCACACCCAACTGCTGTTGTTAGTCACACCAAACTGCAGTTGTTAGTCACATCAAACTGCTGTTGTTAGTCACATCCAACTGCTGTTGTTAGTCACATCCAACTGCTGTTCTTAGTCACATCCAACTGCTGTTGTTAGTCACACCCAACTGCTGTTGTTAGTCACATCCAACTGCTGTTGTTAGTCACATCCAACTGCAGTTGTTAGTCACATCCAACTGCTGTTGCTAGTCAGTCACACCAAACTGCCAACTGCTGTTGTTAGTCACATCCAACTGCAGTTGTTAGTCACACCCAACTGCTGTTGTTAGTCACATCCAACTGCTGTTGTTAGTCACATCCAACTGCTGTTGTTAGTCACATCCAACTGCTGTTCTTAGTCACATCCAACTGCTGTTGTTAGTCACACCCAACTGCTGTTGTTAGTCACATCCAACTGCTGTTGTTAGTCACATCCAACTGCTGTTGTTAGTCACACCCAACTGCTGTTGTTAGTCACATCCAACTGCTGTTGTTAGTCACATCCACACACTGCTGTTGTTAGTCACACCCAACTGCTGTTGTTAGTCACATCCAACTGCTGTTGTTAGTCACATCCAACTGCAGTTGTTAGTCACATCCAACTGCTGTTGTTAGTCACATCCAACTGCTGTTGTTAGTCACACCCAACTGCTGTTGCTAGTCACATCTAGTCACACCCAACTGCAGTTGTTAGTCACATCCAACTGCTGTTGTTAGTCACATCCAACTGCTGTTGTTAGTCACACCCAACTGCTGTTGCTAGTCACATCTAACTGCTGTTGTTAGTCACATCCAACTGCTGTTGTTAGTCACACCCAACTGCTGTTGTTAGTCACATCCAACTGCTGTTGTTAGTCACATCCAACTGCTGTTGTTAGTCACATCCAACTGCTGTTGTTAGTCACACCCAACTGCTGTTGTTAGTCACATCCAACTGCTGTTGTTAGTCACATCCAACTGCTGTTGTTAGTCACATCCAACTGCTGTTGCTAGTCACACCCAACTGCTGTTGTTAGTCACACCAAACTGCAGTTGTTAGTCACATCAAACTGCTGTTGTTTGTCACACCCAACTGCTGTTGTTAGTCACATCCAACTGCTGTTGTTAGTCACATCCAACTGCTGTTGTTAGTCACATCCAACTGCTGTTGTTAGTCACACCCAACTGCTGTTGTTAGTCACATCCAACTGCAGTTGTTAGTCACATCCAACTGCTGTTGTTAGTCACATCCAACTGCTGTTGTTAGTCACATCCAACTGCTGTTGTTAGTCACATCCAACTGCTGTTGTTAGTCACACCCAACTGCTGTTGTTAGTCACATCCAACTGCAGTTGTTAGTCACATCCAATTGCTGTTGTTAGTCACATCCAACTGCTGTTGTTATTCGCATCCAACTGCTGTTGTTAGTCACACCAAACTGCAGTTGTTAGTCACATCCAACTACTGTTGTTAGTCACATCCAACTGCTGTTGTTAGTCACACCCAACTGCTGTTGTTAGTCACATCCAACTGCTGTTGTTAGTCACATCCAACTGCTGTTGTTATTCACACCCAACTGCTGTTGTTAGTCACATCCAACTGTGTAGACAGCCTGTACTGTCTGCACAGACAGCCCATGCTGTCTGCCAGCTTAGTTCATATTTCGCGCCATGCTGGTGCTGCCCTCTGTAGCCAGGCCTCCCGGCAGGCACGCCAGCCTGCCGGCCCATGCCTCTCCCTCACTCACACAGCGGCCTAGCAGCAAGACACAAGGCCTCCCAGCTCTCTCTCGTGGGCATGGCCCTCCCGGGCCATGGGCACAACACAAGCCTGTGTACCCACTACGACATTAACAATAAAGTAAGAAGCCTCCGAAGAAGAAGTCTATCATTAACCACTCATTCACACCCCGCTACCAAAACAAGCCCATTATAACTGCTGTTGTTAGTCACACCCAACTGCTGTTGTTAGTCACACCCAACTGCTGTTGTTAGTCACACCCAACTGCTGTTGTTAGTCACACCCAACTGCTGTTGTTAGTCACACCCAACTGCTGTTGTTAGTCACACCCAACTGCTGTTGCTAGTCACATCCAACTGCAGTTGTTATTCACATCCAACTGCTGTTGTTAGTCACATCCAACTGCTGTTGTTAGTCACACCAAACTGCAGTTGTTAGTCACAACCAACTGCTGTTGTTAGTCACACCCAACTGCTGTTGCTAGTCACATCCAACTGCAGTTGTTAGTCACACCCAACTGCTGTTGTTAGTCACATCCAACTGCTGTTGTTAGTCACACCAAACTGCAGTTGTTAGTCACATCCAACTGCTGTTGTTAGTCACACCCAACTGCTGTTGTTAGTCACATCCAACTGCTGTTGTTAGTCACACCAAACTGCAGTTGTTAGTCACATCCAACTGCTGTTGTTAGTCACATCCAACTGCTGTTGTTAGTCACATCCAACTGCTGTTGTTAGTCACATCCAACTGCTGTTGTTAGTCACATCCAACTGCTGTTGTTAGTCACATCCAACTGCTGTTGCTAGTTTATCGTTCTTTCCATATTCATCCCCTGGACGGAAGCGCAAGGACATATGAACACACAAAATGCCTAGGAACTAAACCCCAATGGGTTTAACTGGAGTGCGTCTGGATATACTGTTTATCTGCAATTTATATTTTATCTTAAACATGTAAGATGCAAGGTAAACTCTGTAATATTCTACTTGAGGAATTAGACATGCGTGCAACATCTGGGTATCTTTATTTGTAGACGTTTCACCATCCAGTGGCTTTATCAGTACAATAAAAGGACATAATGTGAAGATCGTAGAACTATATTCCAAAAAAAGAGGTAATCAGTCCCTCAACCTCAGAGTTGGTGAGGAGCACCGTAGTCTTCAAGACTACCTCATTGTTTGTATATAGGTCTGCAGTCCTCACATAATGTCCTTGTATTGTATTGATAACGCCACTAGTTGGCAAAGCGTCTACAATAAAGAAACCCAAGTGTTGCATATATGTCTAATTCTTCATGTTGTTGGTATTGTGTATCATTCATGTACAACTTGTTCCAAGTCAGTTATTCAACATTTGCACTAACGAAGAAATTCTGACGAAAGATTTCATGACATATGTTCTGCTAAAGTTCGCTGAATTCTCCTTTAAATCACAGTGTAGTGTACGATCAGCGCCCACAGTGTTGCCAGATAAGATGTGTCCCACAACATTGCCAGATGTGTCCCACAACATTGCCAGATGTGTTCCACAACGTTGCCAGATGTGTCCCACAACGGTGCCAGATGTGTTCCACAACGTTGCCAGATGCGTCCCATAACATTGCCAGATGTGTCCCACAACGTTGCCAGATATGTTCCACAACGTTGCCAGATGTGTTCCACAACGTTGCCAGATGTGTTCCACAACGTTGCCAGATGTGTTCCACAACGGTGCCAGATGTGTCCCATAACATTGCCAGATGTGTCCCACAACGTTGCCAGATGTGTTCCACAACGTTGCCAGATGTGTTCCACAACGTTGCCAGATGTATCCCACAACAATGCCAGATGTGTCCCACAACATAGCCAGATGTGTCCCACAACATTGCCAGATGTGTCCCACAACATTGCCAGATGTGTCCCACAACATTGCCAGATGTGTCCCACAACATTGCCAGATGTGTCCCACAACATAGCCAGATGTGTCCCACAACATTGCCAGATGTGTCCCACAACATTGCCAGATGTGTCCTACAACGTTACCAGATGTGTTCCACAACGTTGCCAGATGTGTCCCACAACAATGCCAGATGTGTCCCACAACATTGCCAGATGTGTCCCACAACATTGCCAGATGTGTCCCACAACATTGCCAGATGTGTCCCACAACAATGCCAGATGTGTCCCACAACATTGCCAGATGTGTCCCACAACATTGCCAGATGTGTCCCACAACAATGCCAGATGTGTCCCACAACATTGCCAGATGTGTCCCACAACATTGCCAGATGTGTCCCACAACATTGCCAGATGTGTCCCACAACAATGCCAGATGTGTCCCACAACATTGCCTGATGTGTCCCACAACATTGCCAGATGTGTCCCACAACATTGCCAGATGTGTCCCACAACAATGCCAGATGTGTTCCACAACGCTGCCAGATGTATCCCACAACATTGCCAGATGTGTCCCACAACATTGCCAGATGTGTCCCACAACATTGCCAGATGTGTCCCACAACATTGCCAGATGTGTCCCACAACATTGCCAGATGTGTTCCACAACATTGCCAGATGTGTTCCACAACATTGCCAGATGTGTCCCACAACATTGGCAGATGTGTTCCACAACATTGCCAGATGTGTTCCACAACGTTGCCAAACAAGAGGCGTCCTACAATGTTGCCAGACAAGATGTGTCCCACAACGTTGCCCAACAAGAGGTGTCCCACAACGTTGCCAGACAAGATGTGTCCCATAACGTTGCCAGACAAGAGGTGTCCCACAACGTTGCCAGACATGTGTCACACAAGAGGTTTGTGTGTTTACTCACCTAGTTGTGGCTGCAGGGGTCGATTCACAGCTCCTGGCCCTGCCTCTTCACTGTGTGTGTGTACTCACCTATTTGTGGTTGCAGGGGTCGAGTCATAGCTCCTGGCCCCGCCTCTTCACTGATTGCTACTAGGTGTGTGTGTGTGTGTGTGTGTGTGTGTGTGTGTGTGTGTGTGTGTGTGTGTGTGTGTGTGTGTGTGTGTGTGTGTGTGTGTGTGTGTGTGTGCGTGTGTGTGTACTCACCCAGTTGTACTCACCTACTTGAGGTTGCAGGGGTCGAGTCCGAGCTCCTGGCCCCGCCTCTTCACTGGTAGCTACTAGATCACTCTCCCTGAACCGTAAGCTTTATCATACCTCTGCTTAAAGCTGTGTATGGATCCTGCCTCCACTACATCGCTTCCCAAACTATTCCACTTCCTGACTACTCTGTAGCTGAAGAAATACTTCCTAACATCCCTGTGATTCATCTGAGTCTTCAATTTCCAACTGTGTCCCCTTGTTGCTATGTCCCGTCTCTGGAACATCCTGTCTTTGTCCACCTTGTCAATTCCTCTCAGTATTTTGTATGTCGTTATCATGTCCCCCCTATCTCTCCTGTCCTTCAGTGTCGTCAGGTCGATTTCCTTTAACCTCTCTTCGTAGGACATACCTCTTAGCTCTGGGACTAGTCTTGTTGCAAACCTTTGCACTTTCTCTAGTTTCTTTACGTGCTTGGCTAGGTGTGGGTTCCAAACTGGTGCCGCATACCCCAATATGGACTTAATGTACAAGGTGTACAGGGTCCTTAACGATTCCTTATTAAGATGTCGGTATGCTGTTCTGAGGTTTGCTAGGTGCCCATATGCTGCAGCAGTTATTTGCTTGATGTGTGCCTCAGGAGATGTGCCTGGTGTTATACTCACCCCAAGATCTTTTTCTGTGAGTGAGGTTTGTAGTCTCTGGCCCCCTACATCGCATTCCGCCTGCGGTCTTCTTTGCCCTTCCCCAATCTTCATGACTTTGCACTTGGTGGGGTTGAACTCCAGGAGCCAATTGCTGGACCAGGTCTGCAGCCTGTCCAGATCCCTTTGTAGTTCTGCCTGGTCTTCGATCGAATGAATTCTTCTCATCAACTTCACGAGTGTGTGTGTGTGTGTGTGTGTGTGTGTGTGTACTCACCTAGTTGTGCTCACCTAGTTGAGGTTGCAGGGGTCGAGTCCAAGCTCCTGGCCCCGCCCCTTCACTGGTCGCTACTAGGTCACTCTCCCTGAACCATGAGCTTTATCGTACCTCTGCTTAAAGCTATATATGGATCCTGCCTCCACTACATCGCTTCCTAAACTATTCCGCTTCCTGACTACTCTGTGGCTGAAGAAATGCTTCCTAACATCCCTGTGATTCATCTGTGTCTTCAGCTTCCATCTGTGTCCCCTTGTTGCTGTGTCCCGTCTCTGGAACATCCTGTCTTTGTCCACCTTGTCAATTCCTCTCAGTATTTTGTAAGTCGTTATCATGTCCCCCCTATCTCTCCTGTCCTCCAGTGTCGTCAGGTTGATTTCCCTTAACCTCTCCTCGTAGGACATACCTCTTAGCTCTGGGACTAGTCTTGCTGCGTGTGTGTGTGTGGGTGTGTGTGTGTGTGTGTGTGTGTGTGTGTGTGTGTGTGTGTGTGTGTGTGTGTGTGTGTGTGTGTATGTGTGCGTCTGTGTCTGTGTCTGTGTCTGTGTCTGTGTGAGTGTGTGTATTTGTGTGTGTTTATTTGTGTGTGTGTGTGTGTTTGAGTGTGTGTGTGTGTGTGTGTGTGTGTGTGTGTGTGTGTGTACTCACCAAGTTGTGGTTGCAGGGGTCGATTCAAAGCTCCTGGCCCCGCCTCTTCACTGGTCGCTACTAGGTCACTCTTCCTGCTCCATGAGCTTTATCATACCTCTTCTTAAAGTTATGTATGGATCCTGCCTCCACTACATCACTTCCCAGACTATTCCACTTTCTGACAACTCTGTGACTGAAGAAATACATACTTCCTAACATCCCTGTGATTCATCTGAGTCTTCAACTTCCAACTGTGTCCCCTTGTTGCTGTGTCCCATCTCTGGAACATTTTGTCTCTGTCCACCTTGTCGGTTCCTCTCAGTATTTTATATGACGTTATCATATCCCCCCTATCTCTCATGTCTTCCATTGTCGTGAGATCGATTTCCCTTAACCTCTCCTCGTAGGACATACCCCTTAGCTCCGGGACTAGTCTCGTTGCAAACCTTTGCACTTTTTCTATTTCCTGACGTGTTTGGCCAGGTGTGGTGCTGTGTGTGTGTGTGTGTGTGTGTGTGTGTGTGTGTGTGTGTGTGTGTGTGTGTGTGTGTGTGTGTCTGCCGTCTAATCATCCATCATATACAAAAGAATCATACACACAAAATAATATTAACGGGGAGATAAATTCGCAGCTATATAAAAATATCATTAATTCTTCTTCCAGCAAACCTTATCAACAAGTGCTCATTAAGGATAACAAAATGACTTGTGCTAAGTCTCCCTCAGCTGAGCTTTCCTAGAGCAGAACAGTGGTATCATTAGTGAGCTGAGACGAGTGTAATCTTTTTGCCGTATCTACCTACCAGCTGCTCCCAAAATAATGATTGTAACTGTGAAAATTATTATTATTATTGTGCAAAATTGGTATACAATACCGACAAGATTCTGGAGAATCTTCACGACTACGGTGCTGTTCACACTAACTCCAAGGCTGAGGAACTGATTACCTCATCTTTTGTATACAGTTTTACTGTCTTCAAATTATTGCTTAGAATCTGTATTGATAAAGCCACTGGATGGCGAAACGTCTACAATAAAGATACCCAGATGTTGCACATGTGCCTCAGTTTTCATTATTATTATTATTATTATTATTATTATTATTATTATTGTTATTATTATTATTGTTATTATTATTATTATTACTATGTGAGCAAATCACCTGCAGGAGACTTACAGGGTATTACCTGCAAGTAATTTGGTTGAGGTAAGTGGGACTTAGTAGGACACTGAACTGTAACTCCCTCAACTGCCCACTTCCTCACCACTCACACAAAAAGCTAGACTTAACATTAAATTAATAATTATAATATTAAAACCAGCTACTCTGGCAATTAAAGTTGTGTGGACTGTATAGGATTAGGCTTGCTGGCCGCACAAAATATAATTGATATTAACACTTACCGTTTAATTACTTTAGATGAAGCACACCACAACACCTGCCAAACACCTAGACCCTACACTGGCCAGCTAATGATCTAAATGCAAGGACTAATGGTGCACTTCCCTGTGAGTAATGTTCTGCCATTCACACGCAATTCTTGAGGTCTCGCAAATTTCCTGTCCCAATTCTTCAGCAGGGGACATTAACACGGGTTCCTATTAAAAATTCAGGCCGAAATACCCCAGTTTGGCCTCTGACAACGCCCTCTCACACATTAAATTCAATATGGTGTCTGTCCCCGGCGTTACATAGCAGCTGTTGTACAACCCCCTCACTCGAAATTTCTCGAAAGGGTCAAATCATCATCACATTTCATTACACAATTATTGCATTATTCAAATTTACACATGATGAATTGAGGATAATCCAAAATTTTCCACAGTAACAATTATTACACCTCGACTTATTTTTATGAGAAAACATGGTGGTGTAATGTGGCTAGGCGTTGACCCTGATGATATACTGCTATTGTTATTATTATTATTATTATTATTATTATTATTATTATTATTATTATTATTATTATTATTATTATTATTATTATTATTATTATTATTATTATTATTATTATTATTATTATATTTAAAGCAAGCGGTAAATTCTTATGGGTATTAAACCTACAGCAACAGGGTATGAGTATAAACTTTATTTTGACACTCGACTAGTAAGCCTATCAAAAATAATCACACTAGTCTCATTTGTTTATCCAATAATCGTCTCCCATACAGTTACTGCAGTGTTTCCATATAAAAAAATAATAAACATTATAAAGACCAAAAAGGCACAACACCGAGACTGGAACAATATACGCGTACTGTCGAGTGTCTGTGTAAATAAATGTGGCTCTTAACTCATCACTTCCACACTCCTAGTGATGTGATGTGTCTCGTGGCGCAGAGCTCACAAAATTGAGAACTTTCCAGAATACATTAGTGTATATTATTTGTGCCTACTTTAGTTCATAACAGTAGAAACAGTTGCTGACTATAGCATAAATAGTGACTAATGGAATCAGGCTTAGGAGAAAATGGAATAGTCTGAAAGAGTAAGATTTATTTACGTCTTTCTTACATTAAAAACCTACATATAACGAGGACCCCCTCCCCTCCCCTCTCCTTTCTCTCCTACCAAAAAAAAAAAAAATGAACACATGAACTAAGACAAACCGCAGTGGCTGGTTTTGGTAGTGATCCCAGTCCGGTCTTCGGTCTTAAGTAAGATTTCTGCCAGTCAAGAGCTCCGTGGGGGCATTGGCTTTAATTGGAAATCTGGAGTCGGTAATTAATTGGATTTGTCATGATTAGCGGACGATGGTTCATGATAGTTACGTCCCGTCCGGTGAGCATCGTTCACCTGCCCACTATAGTTGCCACCTGCTCCTGTTTCCCAGATACTTATCTCATTTATCCATTTATTATTTATCTTTAAATGTTTACTTTGTCTATTGTACATTTACGACAGAGGAAGAAGAAAGCTTTTAGGGGAAGTGATAAAACGCAACCATATAATATAGATTCACGTATTAAGACGTATCTTGAAGACGGATAAGAAATGGCATTTCCCCCCCCCCCCCCCATACCAGATCTTAACATCGGCAGCACTTTTCTGGAACGACGATGAAGTAAACTGGAACAAAAATTCCAGCTCAGAGACGTGGGATTTGTAGAGTATCAGCCTGCAACTTGTGAGACTAATTCATTTACGGCACTGACGCCACCGAAAATTAATAGAACACTAGCGTATTTACTGGCCTGACGATTAGTTTTAATTTGCCACTTTATACTGAGCCATCGCGCCTATGAAGCATTCATTCTAGTGGAACTGAATTTGTATCAGCTAAATACTATATTTCCATTTCAAGTTCTTCTTTCATAACATATGTACTTTTGGGGTGTGTTTCCTTAAGACAACTACTGTCCCTGTTCACCTAGCAGTAAGTAGGTACCAGGGTGTTAGCTGACTGGTGTGGGTCGCATCCTGGGGACAAATTTAACCTAATTTGCCAGAAAAGCTCTACATAACCAGGGACTTTCTATTTAGTATGTTAGTGATGTCAGCTAGGTCTGTATAAGTTACATCATGTAGAAATAAAGATTTATTATTATTATTATTATTATTATTATTATTATTATTATTATTATTATTATTATTATTATTATTATAATGGTAGGTTGGTTGATTAATGGGGTTTAAAGATTTTATGTAAGTAAGTTCATTCAGGTATGCACAAATACAGTTACATAAATTATCATATATAGCAGCATATGTGTAGAGAACCTGGGATAATCCAAAAAAGTCCGACAGTGATTTCTCTCCATTGGGGTCCTCTCGATTTCACTACTGCCATTAAGGCATCAAGTAACCTTTTCACCGCTAGTCAACATTACTATAACTTCTAAGATAGGGATTAGCGTAAACTCTCGGCATATATACCCTGAGAGAAACGCTCATCTCATTGCACATTCTGTGAAAAAGATAAACAAGGATAATGCAGATTTAATTGATCAAATGGCTTTGATCAATTAAATCTGCATTATTTATTATCATCATAAACCTATCAACAAAGCCTACAATTGGGACAATTGTACACACTTATAATACTACAAATTGACTAGATAAAGCTTTAACTAGAACGAAACGTAGGTGGGCCCGTCTTGCCATCCAAAAATGTTATATTAGTCTACCCTCCAATCGAAGTTTTCTCTCATGTTGTTCTATATACCTGAGGACATGCTTAACAAACCTTGCCCCGTAATAACATATCTTACTTTACCTACTAACGAACGAAACACATATACAGGATGATAATATAATAATGATATTGAAAACAGCATCTTGATACGTCCATCTTATGTTGGAAAACGCGTCCACAACATTACTAACATTGAAATGTTAGTTCCAGTGATTATTTAGATGTCTCCATGATAAATGTGTATGATAAATTTATTACTCAATACATGCTGGCTGCTAAATAATGTTCAGCATGTTGTGGCTTTTAAAAGCAGATATGGTTTGGCTTTGGTACGAGTTATATTAAAAAATTAAACTGTTTTTTATATGTTTACTCTTAACGCGGTGCTGGTTTTTGAGTTTCCCCTGTAGAGTGTGGCTAGCCTCCCTCTCACTCTCCCTCACTGTGGCTAGCCTCCCTCTCACTCTCCCTCACTGTGCCTAGCCTCCCTCTCACTCTCCCTCACTGTGGCTAGCCTCCCTCTCACTCTCCCTCACTGTGGCTAGCCTCCCTCCCACTCTCCCACACTGTGGCTAGCCTCCCTCTCACTCTCCCTCACTGTGGCTAGCCTCCCTCTCACTCTCCCTCACTGTGGCTAGCTTCCCTCTCACTCTCCCTCACTGTGGCTAGCCTCCCTCTCCCTCACTGTGGCTAGCCTCCCTCTCACTCTCCCTCACTGTGGCTAGCCTCCCTCTCACTCTCCCTCACTGTGGCTAGCCTCCCTCTCACTCTCCCTCACTGTGGCTAGCCTCCCTCTCACTCTCCCTCACTGTGGCTAGCCTCCCTCTCACTCTCCCTCACTGTGGCTAGCCTCCCTCTCACTCTCCCTCACTGTGGCTAGCCTCCCTCTCACTCTCCCTCACTGTGGCTAGCCTCCCTCTCACTCTCCCTCACTGTGGCTAGCCTCCCTCTCACTCTCCCTCACTGTGGCTAGCCTCCCTCTCACTCTCCCTCACTGTGGCTAGCCTCCCTCTCACTCTCCCTCACTGTGGCTAGCCTCCCTCTCACTCTCCCTCACTGTGGCTAGCCTCCCTCTCACTCTCCCTCACTGTGGCTAGCCTCCCTCTCACTCTCCCTCACTGTGGCTAGCCTCCCTCTCACTCTCCCTCACTGTGGCTAGCCTCCCTCTCACTCTCCCTCACTGTGGCTAGCCTCCCTCTCACTCTCCCTCACTGTGGCTAGCCTCCCTCACTCACTCTCCCTCACTGTGGCTAGCCTCCCTCTCACTCTCCCTCACTGTGGCTAGCCTCCCTCTCACTCTCCCTCACTGTGGCTAGCCTCCCTCTCACTCTCCCTCACTGTGGCTAGCCTCCCTCTCACTCTCCCTCACTGTGGCTAGCCTCCCTCTCACTCTCCCTCACTGTGGCTAGCCTCCCTCTCACTCTCCCTCACTGTGGCTAGCCTCCCTCTCACTCTCCCTCACTGTGGCTAGCCTCCCTCTCACTCTCCCTCACTGTGGCTAGCCTCCCTCTCACTCTCCCTCACTGTGGCTAGCCTCCCTCTCACTCTCCCTCACTGTGGCTAGCCTCCCTCTCACTCTCCCTCACTGTGGCTAGCCTCCCTCTCACTCTCCCTCACTGTGGCTAGCCTCCCTCTCACTCTCCCTCACTGTGGCTAGCCTCCCTCTCACTCTCCCTCACTGTGGCTAGCCTCCCTCTCACTCTCCCTCACTGTGGCTAGCCTCCCTCTCACTCTCCCTCACTGTGGCTAGCCTCCCTCTCACTCTCCCTCACTGTGGCTAGCCTCCCTCTCACTCTCCCTCACTGTGGCTAGCCTCCCTCTCACTCTCCCTCACTGTGGCTAGCCTCCCTCTCACTCTCCCTCACTGTGGCTAGCCTCCCTCTCACTCTCCCTCACTGTGGCTAGCCTCCCTCTCACTCTCCCTCACTGTGGCTAGCCTCCCTCTCACTCTCCCTCACTGTGGCTAGCCTCCCTCTCACTCTCCCTCACTGTGGCTAGCCTCCCTCTCACTCTCCCTCACTGTGGCTAGCCTCCCTCTCGCTCTCCCTCACTGTGGCTAGCCTCCCTCTCACTCTCCCTCACTGTGGCTAGCCTCCTTCTCACTCTCCCTCACTGTGGCTAGCCTCCCTCTCACTCTCCCTCACTGTGGCTAGCCTCCCTCTCACTCTCCCTCACTGTGGCTAGCCTCCCTCTCACTCTCCCTCACTGTGGCTAGCCTCCCTCTCACTCTCCCTCACTGTGACTAGCCTCCCTCTCGCTCTCCCTCACTATGGCTAGCCTCCCTCTCACTCTCCCTCACTGTGGCTAGCCTCCCTCACTCTCCCTGTCTGTGGCTAGCCTCCCTCTCACTCTCCCTCACTGTGGCTAGCCTCCCTCTCACTCTCCCTCACTGTGGCTAGCCTCCCTCTCACTCTCCCTCACTGTAGCTAGCCTCCCTCTCACTCTCCCTCACTGTAGCTAGCCTCCCTCTCACTCTCCCTCACTGTCGCTAGCTTCCCTCTCACTCTCACTCACTGTGGCTAGCCTCCCTCTCACTCTCCCTAACTGTGGCTAGCCTCCCTCTCACTCCCTCACTGTGACTAGCCTCTCTCTCACTCTCCCTCACTGTGGCTAGCCTCCCTCTCACTCTCCCTCACTGTGGCTAGCCTCCCTCTCACTCTCCCTCACTGTGGCTAGCCTCCCTCTCACTCTCCCTCACTGTGGCTAGCCTCCCTCTCACTCTCCCTCACTGTGGCTAGCCTCCCTCTCACTCTCCCTCACTGTGGCTAGCTTCCCTCCTCTCACTCTCCCTCACTGTGGCTAGCCTCCCTCTCACTCTCCCTCACTGTGGCTAGCCTCCCTCTCACTCTCCCTCACTGTGGCTAGCCTCCCTCTCACTCTCCCTCACTGTGGCTAGCTTCCCTCTCACTCTCCCTCACTGTGGGTAACCTCCCTCTTACTCTCCCTCACTGTGGCTAGCCTCCCTCTCACTCTCCCTCACTGTGGCTAGCCTCCCTCTCACTCTCCCTCACTGTGGCTAGCCTCCCTCTCACTCTCCCTCTCTGTGGCTAGCCTCCCTCTCTCCTTCACTGTAGCTAGCCTCCCTCTCACTCTCCCTCACTGTGGCTAGCCTCCCTCTCACTCTCCCTCACTGTGGCTAGCCTCCCTCTCACTCTCCCTCACTGTGGCTAGCCTCCCTCTCACTCTCCCTCACTGTGGCTAGCCTCCCTCTCACTCTCCCTCACTGTGGCTAGCCTCCCTCTCACTCTCCCTCACTGTGGCTAGCCTCCCTCTCACTCTCCCTCACTGTGGCTAGCCTCCCTCTCACTCTCCCTCACTGTGGCTAGCCTCCCTCTCACTCTCCCTCACTGTGGCTAGCCTCCCTCTCACTCTCCCTCACTGTGGCTAGCCTCCCTCTCACTCTCCCTCACTGTGGCTAGCCTCCCTCTCACTCTCCCTCACTGTAGCTAGCCTCCCTCTCACTCTCCCACACTGTGGCTAGCCTCCCTCTCACTCTCCCTCACTGTGGCTAGCCTCCCTCTCACTCTCCCTCACTGTGGCTATCCTCCCTCTCACTCTCCCTCACTGTGGCTAGCCTCCTTCACACTCTCCCTCACTGTGGGTAGCCTCCCTCACACTCTCTCTCACTGTGGGTAGCCTCCCTCTTACTCTCCCTCACTGTGGCTAGCCTCCCTCTCACTCTCCCTCACTGTGGCTAGCCTCCCTCTCACTCTCCCACACTGTGGCTAGCCTCCCTCTCACTCTCCCTCACTGTGGCTATCCTCCCTCTCACTCTCCCTCACTGTGGCTATCCTCCCTCTCTCTCTCACTCACTCTGGCTAGCCTCCTCTCACTCTCCCTCATTGTGGCTAGCCTCTCTCACACTCTCCCTCACTGTGGCTAGCCTCCCTCTCACTGTGGCTATCCTCCCTCTCTCTCTCACTCACTGTGGCTAGCCTCCTCTCACTCTCCCTCATTGTGGCTAGCCTCCCTCTCACTCTCCCTCATTGTGGCTAGCCTCTCTCACACTCTCCCTCACTGTGGCTAGCCTCCCTCTCACTCTCCCTCACTGTGGCTATCCTCCCTCTCTCTCTCACTCACTGTGGCTAGCCTCCTCTCACTCTCCCTCATTGTGGCTAGCCTCCCTCTCACTCTCCCTCACTGTGGCTAGCCTCCCTCTCACTCTCCCACACTGTGGCTAGCCTCCCTCTCACTCTCCCTCACTGTGGCTATCCTCCCTCTCACTCTCCCTCACTGTGGCTATCCTCCCTCTCTCTCTCACTCACTGTGGCTAGCCTCCTCACACTCTCCCTCATTGTGGCTAGCCTCTCTCACACTCTCCCTCACTGTGGGTAGCCTCCCTCTCACTCTCCCTCACTGTGGCTAGCCTCCCTCACACTCTCCCTCACTGTGGCTAGCCTCCCTCTCACTCTCCCTCACTGTGGTTAGCCTCCCTCTCACTCTCCCTCACTGTGGCTAGCCTCCCTCTCACTCTCCCTCACTGTGGCTAGCCTCCCTCTCATTCTCCCTCACTGTGGCTAGCCTCCCTCTCACTCTCCCTCACTGTGACTAGCCTCCCTCTCACTCTCCCTCATTGTGGCTAGCCTCTCTCTGACTCTCCCTCACTGTGGCTATCCTCCCTCTCACTCTCCCTCACTGTGGCTAGCCTCCCTCTCTCTCCATCACTGTGACTAGCCTCCCTCCCACTCTCCCACACTGTGGCTAGCCTCCCTCTCACACTCCCTCACTGTGGCTAGCTTCCCTCTCACTCTCCCTCACTGTGGATAGCCTCCCTCACACTCTCCCTCACTGTGGGTAGCCTCCCTCTCACTCTCCCTCACTGTGGCTAGCCTCCCTCTCACTCTCCCTCACTGTGGTTAGCCTCCCTCTCACTGTCCCTCACTGTGGCTAGCCTCCCTCTCACTCTCCCTCACTGTGGCTAGCCTCCCTCTCATTCTCCCTCACTGTGGCTAGCCTCCCTCTCACTCTCCCTCACTGTGACTAGCTTCCCTCTCACTCTCCCTCACTGTGGCTAGCCTCTCTCTCACTCTCCCTCACTGTGGCTAGCCTCCCTCTCACTCTCCCTCACTGTGACTAGCCTCCCTCCCACTCTCCCACACTATGGCTAGCCTCCCTCTCACTCTCCCTCACTGTGGCTAGCCTCCCTCTCACTCTCCCTCACTGTGGCTAGCCTCCCTCTAACTCTTCCTCACTGTGTCTAGCTTCCCTCTTACTCTCCCTCACTGTGGCTAGCCTCCCTCACACTCTCCCTCACTGTGGGTAGCCTCCCTCTCACTCTCCCTCACTGTGGCTAGCTTCCCTCTCACTCTCCCTCACTGTGGCTAGCCTCCCTAACACTCTCCCTCACTGTGGCTAGCCTCCCTCACACTCTCCCTCACTGTGGCTAGCCTCCCTCTCACTCTTCCTCACCTTGGCTAGCTTCCCTTTCACTCTCCCACACTGTGGCTAGCCTCCCTCACACTCTCCCTCACTGTGGCTAGCCTCCCTCTCACTCCCACACTGTGGCTAGCCTCCCTCTCACTCTCTCACACTGTGGCTAGCCTCCCTCACACTCTCCCTCACTGTGGCTAGCTTCCCTCTCAATCTCCCACACTGTGGCTAGCCTCCCTCTCACTCTCCCACACTGTGGCTAGCCTCCCTCTCACTCTCCCTCACTGTGGCTAGCCTCCCTCTCACTATCCCACACTGTGGCTAGCCTCCCCCTCACTCTCCCTCACTGTGGCTAGCCTCCCTCTCACTCCCACACTGTGGCTAGCCTCTCTCACACTCTCCCTCACTGTAGCTAGCCTCCCTCTCACTCTCCCACACTGTGGCTAGCCTCCCTCTCACTCTCCCTCACTGTGGCTAGCCTCCCTCTCACTCTCCCTCACTGTGGCTAGCCTCCCTCTCACTCTCCCTCACTGTGGCTAGCCTCCTTCTCACTCTTCCTCACTGTGGCTAGCCTCCCTCTCACTCTCCCACACTGTGGCTAGCCTCCCTCACACTCTCCCTCACTGTGGCTAGCCTCCCTCTCACTCTCCCTCACTGTGGCTAGCCTCCCTCTCACTCTCCCACACTGTGGCTAGCCTCCCTCTCACTCTCCCTCACTGTGGCTATCCTCCCTCTCACTCTCCCTCACTGTGGATATCCTCCCTCTCACTCTCACTCACTGTGGCTAGCCTCCTCTCACTCTCCCACACTGTGGCTAGCCTCCCTCTCACTCTCCCACACTGTGGCTAGCCTCCGTCTCACTCTCCCACACTGGGGCTAGCCTCCCTCTCACTCTCATTGTGGCTAGCTCCCTCTCCCTCACTGTGGCTAGCCTCCCTCTCACTCTCCCACACTGTGGCTAGCCTCCCTCTCACTCTCCCAGACTGTGGCTAGCCTCCCTCTCACTCTCCCTCACTGTGGCTATCCTCCCTCTCACTCTCACTCACTGTGGCTAGCCTCTCTCACACTCTCCCTCACTGTGGCTATCCTCCCTCTCACTCTCCCTCACTGTGGCTAGCCTCCCTCACACTCTCCCTCACTGTGGCTAGCCTCCAACTCGTCTCTTCTACTTCCTACCTTCATAGTCCAGTATTGCTACACCTTCTACACATATGTTTGACACATTCAAGACTAAGTGACAGATCCTATGGCAAATTCAGATTTGGAGGAAGGATGTTTCACTTTTCGGAGAGGGAAGCAAGGAGCATCATTAAGTGCAAGGAGCATCATTAAGTGCAAGGAGCATCATTAAGTGCAAGGAGCATCATTCAGTGATGACAAAGGTACTAGTGTGTGAATGTTGCAATGAATGGTTATGGCAGTACGTACAAACTTGAACGAGAGTAAGTCATTATTGATTGTTTTGTTCACCTGTGTACTAGACGTATTACCATGTCCGTCGGCATCTTTTTGCCTATAAATGCAATCATGGACGGAGTGCCATGTGTGGAATGTTCAGTGGTGCTTCACGGGGGAATGCTTGAACACAGTATTACTGATGTCATTCAGTAAATTCGCCCCTCGAGGCAATAATCTAAAAAAAATAATCATAGAGATTATTGGTAATCATTCAAGGGAATAAAATCGTAGAGTTAACGGCTATTAAGTCAGGGGCAGCGCTTTCGGTTCACAACTGAAGAACCCGGAGTCAGTCCAGGGAAAGTGGAGACTCAAGCCAAGTCTTTTCTTTTTAACACCTGTTGCCATTGTTTCCCTACCAGTAAATAGATACTTAGGTTTTAGAAGACGCATGTGAATCTAATTCTAAGACGCGAGAGTATAACCTAGTTAGGTCTTGTCTCTAAAAGGACCTTAGGTTTAACAACTGGTTTAAGGCTGTGTATTCAATTGTGATAAAAATGAGATATATACTGGAATTCGCCGATATAGAAACTACCATTTTCGAAAAAAGATGTGATAGTAACCCATTTATCTATAGAAAAGAATCCCCATCCAGCTATTATAAAATTTTGAAAATTAACGAAAAAGAGTGAAAGATGGGCTTAGATATAAGAGTGTTGGTTGTTCTTCAAGGGAAGGATGCTGTGTATTGCAACCTTCTCCACGCCAGACCCGTCATCCAAACATCAATTTCGTTTATCAGTCAGTTGCAGTGCGTCGAAATGTGTACGATCTCAACATTGACTAAACAAAAAACTACTTTTTCGTGTTATTCTATTATTTTCATGTTATTCTAGTAACAATAATCTATATTAATGCATAATTAACCGTCAATAACCAAATCACATAAACGAGAGAGATATGTCTGGCAACGAGGGACGTAAAAGACAAATCGTCATCGCTTATATAGCTAGAAACCACACATTCATTTTTTTTTACTATTGAGGAGGCGTTGCCTCGGGATGTACCTGGACAGGTGGTACACAGGTGAGACTTAGCATGAGGGATGGCTGGTGTGAGCATCACCATAAATTAACGCTTGTTGTGTAGTCTTCAAGGCCAGGGAGTAAAAGTGCATTATAATAACCATTATTAATAGAACCGACTGTCTCTCATCAAACCACAATGCCATCGTGGGTTCTATGCAGTCTCTAAAATTAGATGAAGACAGAAATAAGTCTTTTAAAAGTTTTCTTCTGTATTTCAAGATATTCTCAGTGTCTTGCAATACAGATTAAAATATTACTTGTGTTTTCTATTCTTACAATAATATCCTTGTCCGTGTTTTTATTATACAGTGAATTATTCCTACCTTGACGAAGGGACGATAATCAAGATTGTACCAAGCTGTCCACCACTGGTGCTAGTATAAATTAATACCACAAGATGGATCTAATACGCTTTGACCTTGTTTAATACTTCAGATGTTCCGTATAGTTATTTCTCCTTCGCTGGAAAGGTAAATCCTCACGTGAATTTGAACTTCATGACAAAACTGTAGGAAGGACAGACACACAATCTGCGTTCCTTCTGTCTGAGGGTCTCAAACCAACACATTAGTCCTGGCACGCAGGAATTTAGCCTTCACTTTCCCACACACACTCATAAGTCAGCTAGGATCGGGAAGAGAAACAGTAGCTAACTCATTACAACGTCTTGGCAGAAATCACTAACCACTAAATGTTGAAGCTAACCGCTAATGTTGAAGATAAGTAAGTTTAATTTAAGCTTTGGGTACGTGACATGCATTTTTATTTTACAAAGGGCTTGAGGACACACACATGTTATGGGTAAGTAAAAATACATTACACAGATTTAAAATGGGATAACCCAATAAAGTCAAACACTATAATTAATTTCTGACCATAAGAGACATTCCCCAGTTATTTCATGGAAACCAGTTTGTTTAATAAAAAAACACGTTAAAACCTACACAAACTAAATATCAAGGTGAAGCTTCCTATGAGGAAATACATGGTCTATTATCAAGCGTCGACGAGTGGGGAAGCCTACAAGTGAACCAGATATTGTACTGACACCTGTCACAGACTTCACTGACACCAGCCGGATATTATATAAGTTTCTTTACATATCATTTTGCTGGTAACTTTTTTCAGTTGTGTAAAAAAATATTAGGAATTTTATTTAGTAACACAGATACAGGACCTCCCCGTTGTGTTGATGGGGTGTCACCACTATGCTATGTGTGTGTGTGTCACCACTACACTGTGTGTGTGTCACCACTACGTTATGTGTATGTGCGTCATTACCACGCTGTGAATGTTGGTGGAGTGTGTTTGTCACCACTACGCTGTGTGTGTGTGTGTGTGTGTGTGTGTGTGTGTGTGTGCGTGTGTGTACTCACCTAGTTGAGGTTGCGGGGGTCGAGTCCGAGCTCCTGGCCCCGCGCGTGTGTGTGTGTGTGTGTGTGTATGTGTGTGTGTATGTGTGTGTATGTGTGTGTGTATATGTGTGTGTACTCACCTATTTGTACTCACCTAATTGTGGTTGCAGGGGTCGAGTCATAGCTCCTGGCCCCGCCTCTTCACTGATTGCTACTAGGTCCTCTCTCTCCCTGCCCCATGAGCTTTATCATACCTCGCCTTAAAACTATGTATGGTTCCCGCCTCCACTACTTCACTTTCTAGGCTATTCCACGGCTTGACTACTCTATGACTGAAGAAATACTTCCTAACAGGTAGTAGGTTGGTAGACAGCAACCACCCAGGGAAGTACTACCGTCCTGCCAGATGACTGTGAAACAAAAACCTGTAACTGTTTTGCATGATGGTAGGATTGCTGGTTTCTTTTTCTGTCTCATAAACACGCTAGATAACAGGGATATCTTGCTACTCCTACTTACACTTTGGTCACACTTCACAGACACGCACATGCATATATATATATATACATACATCTAGGTTTTTCTCCTTTTTCTAAATAGCTCTTGTTCTTTTTTATTTCTTCTATTGTCCATGGGGAAGTGGAAAAGAATCTTTCCTCCGTAAGTCATGCGTGTCGTATGAGGCGACTAAAATGCCGGGAGCAATGGGCTAGTAACCCCTTCTCCTGTATACATTTACTAAAAAAGAGAAGAAGAAAAACTTTATAAAATTGGGATGCTTAAATGTGCGTGGATGTAGTGCGGATGACAAGAAACAGATGATTGCTGATGTTATGAATGAAAAGAAGTTGGATGTCCTGGCTCTAAGCGAAACAAAGCTGAAGGGGGTAGGAGAATTTCAGTGGGGGGAAATAAATGGGATTAAATCTGGAGTATCTGAGAGAGTTAGAGCAAAGGAAGGGGTAGCAGTAATGTTAAATGATCAGTTATGGAAGGAGAAAAGAGAATATGAATGTGTAAATTCATGAATTATGTGGATTAAAGTAAAGGTTGGATGCGAGAAGTGGGTCATAATAAGCGTGTATGCACCTGGAGAAGAGAGGAATGCAGAGGAGAGAGAGAGATTTTGGGAGATGTTAAGTGAATGTATAGGAGCCTTTGAACCAAGTGAGAGAGTAATTGTGGTAGGGGACCTGAATGCTAAAGTAGGAGAAACTTTTAGAGAGGGTGTGGTAGGTAAGTTTGGGGTGCCAGGTGTAAATGATAATGGGAGCCCTTTGATTGAACTTTGTATAGAAAGGGGTTTAGTTATAGGTAATACATATTTTAAGAAAAAGAGGATAAATAAGTATACACGATATGATGTAGGGCGAAATGACAGTAGTTTGTTGGATTATGTATTGGTAGATAAAAGACTGTTGAGTAGACTTCAGGATGTACATGTTTATAGAGGGGCCACAGATATATCAGATCACTTTCTAGTTGTAGCTACACTGAGAGTAAAAGGTAGATGGGATACAAGGAGAATAGAAGCATCAGGGAAGAGAGAGGTGAAGGTTTATAAACTAAAAGAGGAGGCAGTTAGGGTAAGATATAAACAGCTATTGGAGGATAGATGGGCTAATGAGAGCATAGGCAATGGGGTCGAAGAGGTATGGGGTAGGTTTAAAAATGTAGTGTTAGAGTGTTCAGCAGAAGTTTGTGGTTACAGGAAAGTGGGTGCAGGAGGGAAGAGGAGTGATTGGTGGAATGATGATGTAAAGAGAGTAGTAAGGGAGAAAAAGTTAGCATATGAGAAGTTTTTACAAAGTAGAAGTGATGCAAGGAGGGAAGAGTATATGGAGAAAAAGAGAGAGGTTAAGAGAGTGGTGAAGCAATGTAAAAAGAGAGCAAATGAGAGAGTGGGTGAGATGTTATCAACAAATTTTGTTGAAAATAAGAAAAAGTTTTGGAGTGAGATTAACAAGTTAAGAAAGCCTAGAGAACAAATGGATTTGTCAGTTAAAAATAGGAGAGGAGAGTTATTAAATGGAGAGTTAGAGGTACGTATTGGGAAGATGGAGGGAATATTTTGAGGAATTGTTAAATGTTGATGAAGATAGGGAAGCTGTGATTTCGTGTATAGGGCAAGGAGGAATAACATCTTGTAGGAGTGAGGAAGAGCCAGTTGTGAGTGTGGGGGAAGTTCGTGAGGCAGTAGGTAAAATGAAAGGGGGTAAGGCAGCCGGGATTGATGGGATAAAGATAGAAATGTTAAAAGCAGGTGGGGATATAGTTTTGGAGTGGTTGGTGCAATTATTTAATAAATGTATGGAAGAGGGTAAGGTACCTAGGGATTGGCAGAGAGCATGCATAGTTCCTTTGTATAAAGGCAAAGGGGATAAAAGAGAGTGCAAAAATTATAGGGGGATAAGTCTGTTGAGTGTACCTGGTAAAGTGTATGGTAGAGTTATAATTGAAAGAATTAAGAGTAAGACGGAGAATAGGATAGCAGATGAACAAGGAGGCTTTAGGAAAGGTAGGGGGTGTGTGGACCAGGTGTTTACAGTGAAACATATAAGTGAACAGTATTTAGATAAGGCTAAAGAGGTCTTTGTGGCATTTATGGATTTGGAAAAGGCGTATGACAGGGTGGATAGGGGGGCAATGTGGCAGATGTTGCAAGTGTATGGTGTAGGAGGTAGGTTACTGAAAGCAGTGAAGAGTTTTTACGAGGACAGTGAGGCTCAAGTTAGAGTATGTAGGAAAGAGGGAAATTTTTTCCCAGTAAAAGTAGGCCTTAGACAAGGATGTGTGATGTCACCGTGGTTGTTTAATATATTTATAGATGGGGTTGTAAGAGAAGTAAATGCGAGGGTCTTGGCAAGAGGCGTGGAGTTAAAAGATAAAGAATCACACACAAAGTGGGAGTTGTCACAGCTGCTCTTTGCTGATGACACTGTGCTCTTGGGAGATTCTGAAGAGAAGCTGCAGAGATTGGTGGATGAATTTGGTAGGGTGTGCAAAAGAAGAAAATTAAAGGTGAATACAGGAAAGAGTAAGGTTATGAGGATAACAAAAAGATTAGGTGATGAAAGATTGAATATCAGATTGGAGGGAGAGAGTATGGAGGAGGTGAACGTATTCAGATATTTGGGAGTGGACGTGTCAGCGGATGGGTCTATGAAAGATGAGGTGAATCATAGAATTGATGAGGGAAAAAGAGTGAGTGGTGCACTTAGGAGTCTGTGGAGACAAAGAACTTTGTCCTTGGAGGCAAAGAGGGGAATGTATGAGAGTATAGTTTTACCAACGCTCTTATATGGGTGTGAAGCGTGGGTGATGAATGTTGCAGCGAGGAGAAGGCTGGAGGCAGTGGAGATGTCATGTCTGAGGGCAATGTGTGGTGTGAATATAATGCAGAGAATTCGTAGTTTGGAAGTTAGGAGGAGGTGCGGGATTACCAAAACTGTTGTCCAGAGGGCTGAGGAAGGGTTGTTGAGGTGGTTCGGACATGTAGAGAGAATGGAGCGAAACAGAATGACTTCAAGAGTGTATCAGTCTGTAGTGGAAGGAAGGCGGGGTAGGGGTCGGCCTAGGAAGGGTTGGAGGGAGGGGGTAAAGGAGGCTTTGTGTGCGAGGGGCT
>NC_091295.1:29130916-29155916 GCF_038502225.1 Cherax quadricarinatus
GAGTGCTCAGCACAGAGTGTACAGTACAGAGAGTACAGTACAGTAGAGAGTGCTCAGCACAGAGTGTACAGTACAGAGAGTGCTCAGCACAGAGTGTACAGTACAGAGAGTGCTCAGCACAGAGTGTACAGTACAGAGAGTGCTCAGCACAGAGTGTACAGTACAGAGAGTGCTCAGCACAGAGTGTACAGTACAGAGAGTGCTCAGCACAGAGTGTACAGTACAGAGAGTGCTCAGCACAGAGTGTACAGTACAGAGAGTGCTCAGCACAGAGTGTACAGTACAGAGAGTGCTCAGCACAGAGTGTACAGTACAGAGAGTGCTCAGCACAGAGTGTACAGTACAGAGAGTGCTCAGCACAGAGTGTACAGTACAGAGAGTGCTCAGCACAGAGTGTACAGTACAGAGAGTGCTCAGCACAGAGTGTACAGTACAGAGAGTGCTCAGCACACTCAGTGAAGCATTTCACAGTGACGTGCTTTACATTTTTACTTGTCATGAAACAAAGAACTCGGTAGTCATTAAAAGTGACCTTGACGTGACCTTGGCGTCGGCTCCTCATCCGACCTACCGTCTGGCATATTACCCTCTCTCTCTCTCTCTCTCTCTCTCTCTCTCTCTCTCTCTCTCTCTCTCTCTCTCTCTCTCTCTCTCTCTCTCTCTCTCTCTCTCTCTCTCTCTCTCTCTCTCTCTCTCTCTCTCTCTCTCTCTCAGCTGCGACTTGCTAATAGTCCAGGACTGATCGAAATGTTGCCTGAAGTTTCCTCTCAGAATTGTAGACTAATAGTTTAGAAGTGAGCTTTGGGACGTTGCCGCTGCCCCGCGGAGAGTGCATGAAGCCTCCTTATTGTCTCATAGGTGAGGCTGGGGACTAGAGACTGGGGGCTGGAGGCTGACCAGACTTCACACCTCACTGCTCACGTCATCTGGTTACCATGGCAACCTCCTCACCTAGCTTACACACGTGAACTTGAACATTTTGTTCAGAAATCCAGAAGGCGTACTTTAAACTCCACGGTTTTCCCCTACCCGATTACCCTAGTTTGTTATCTTGTGGCGTGATGTACACACTAACCTACACACTATGCCCTTTGCACTGCCTGACGGGTGTGACAGGTGAACATACAGTTCCAACCTCGTAGAATGTCACACAAGTCAAGCTGGTAGACGCACACTGCTCTTGTAGTAATCGTAGTAATAAACAACTCTGTGTTATCTAGTGTTACTGTTTCTGGTGTTGTGGCACCGGTACGGGTGGAAACATTAGACGTGTTTCCTTAAGACACCTGCTCTCCCTGTTCACCTAGCAGTAAGTAGATACCTGGGTGTTAGGCGACTGGCGTGGGTCGCATCATGGGGACAAAATTACATAAGAACATAAAAAAGAAATAACACTGCAACAGGCCTGCTGGCCCATGCGAGGCAGGTCCAGTTTTCCCACCGGCTTAAGCCAATGCCTTGACCTAGTCAGGTCAGTCACATTCACTTAAAGGAGGAGCATGGCATCCGACCTAGTAGCACAAGCTAGTCAGGTCCAACTCACACCCACCCACACCCACTCATAAGAACATAAGAACATAAGAACGAAGGAACACTGCAGCAGGCCTACTGGCCCATGCGAGGCAGGTCCAAGTCTCCTACCGGCTTAAGCCAATACACCCATCCTAGTCAGGTCAGGTCACCTTGATTTAAGGGAGGAACACGGCAACCGACCTGGTAGCACAAGCTAATCATGTCCAACTCACACCCACCCACACCCACTCATGTATTTATCCAACCTATTTTTAAAGCCTCACAACGTTCTGGCCTCTATAACTGTACTTGGGAGTTTGTTCCACTCATCCACAACTCTATTACCAAACCAGTACTTTCCTATATCCTTCTTGAATCTGAATTTTTCTAACTTAAAACCATTGCTGCGAGTCCTGTCTAGGCTAGATATTTTCAGCACACTGTTTACATACCCTTTATTTATTCCTGTCTTCCATTTATACACCTCAATCATATCACCCCTAATTCTACGTCTTTCTAGAGAGTGCAGATTCAGGGCCCTTAGTCTTTCCTCATAGGGAAGGTTTCTGATACATGGGATCAACTTTGTCATCCTCCTTTGTACATTTTCCAGAGCATTTATATCCATTCCGTAATACGGCGACCAAAACTGTGCAGCATAATCTAAATGAGGCCTAACCAAGGATGTATAGAGTTGAAGAACAACCTGAGGACTCCTATTATTTATGCTTCTTGATATAAAGCCAAGGATTCTATTAGCTTTATTGCGAACACTTATGCACTGTTGTCTTGGTTTCAGATTACTGCTAACCAGAACTCCTAAATCTTTTTCGCAATCCGTAATATTAAGATCTACATTATTTAGTTTATATGTGGCATGATTATTTTCCTGTCCAACATTTAGAACTTTGCATTTGTCTATATTAAACTGCATCTGCCACTTCTCCGACCACTGCATCAGTCTACTCAAATCTTCCTGGAGTGCTCTAATGTCCTCGTCAGAATGAATTCGACGGCCTGTTTTGGTGTCATCGGCAAACTTGCTGATGTCGCTCTTTATGCCCTCATCTATGTCGTTTATGTAGATTGTGAACAGCAGGGGGCCCAACACTGAACCCTGTGGAACACCGCTCGTGACGCTTCCCCACTCTGATTTCTCCCCATTTATGCAAACTCTCTGCTGCCTATTTGTCAACCATGCCTCTATCCAGGAAAAAATTTCTCCTCCTATTCCATGTGCCTCAATTTTCCTCAATTGTTTCTGATGTGGGACCCTGTCAAAAGCCTTACTGAAGTCCATATACACAATATCATATTCATTACCATGATCTACCTCCTCAAATACCTTAGTGAAAAAAGTTAATAAATTCGTAAGGCAGGAACGCCCCTTTGTAAAACCATGCTGAGATTCGTTGATTAATTTATGTTTTTCAAGGTGGCTACGAACTGCCTCGGCAATTATTGATTCCATAAATTTTCCCACTATGGAGGTTAGGCTTATTGGTCTATAGTTCGAAGCTAAAGACCTATCACCTGCTTTGAAAATAGGTATCACATTTGCCATTTTCCACTTATCTGGCACCATGCCAGTTAGTAGTGATAGGTTGAAAAGATTAGCCAAAGGTTTGCTAAGCTCCTCTTTACATTCCTTTAGAGCCCTTGCATACAGTTCATCAGGGCCTGGGGATTTGTTAGGTTTTAATTTATCTATTTGCCTAAGGACCATGTCACTTGTGACCCTAATCGTGCACAGTTTATTATCGTCCTGTTCCATATAATTTATCATTTCTGGAATATCGCTGGTATCCTCCTGTGTAAAAACTGAGAGGAAGTATGTGTTAAAACTTCTATACATTTCCTTATCACTGTCAGTGAGCTGACCCGAGGAACTTTTGAGTGGGCCTATCTTGTCCCTGATCTTACTTCTGTATACCTGAAAGAATCCTTTTGGGTTAGTCTTCGATTGTCTTGCAACTTTAACCTCGTAATCTCTTTTTGCTTTTCTTATTCCTTTTTTTTTATTTCTCTCTTTAACTGAATATATCGATTTCTTAATTACCCCTCTCCTCTTTTGATTTGCCTATGTATGCCTCTCTTTTGACCAATTAGATATTTTAACCTATTGTTCATCCATTTAGGATCATTTTTGTTTGATCTGATTTCCCTATTTGGAACATAATTTGACTGAGCAGCTAGAACTATGCCCTGGAAAGCGTCATATCGGCAACCATCACCACCTACCTGACCCTTAGTCAGGTCATTCCAGTTCAGCCCACCTAAGTAATTTTTCAGTCCTATGAAATCAGCCAAGCGGAAGTCAGGGACAGAGACTTGATTGCCATTATTAGGGGAATTCCATGATATATTAAAACTGAGTGATTTGTGATCACTTTCCCCAAGCTCATCATTAACCTCAAGATTATTAATTAGCGTTTCCCTACTGGCAAGAACCAAGTCAAGGAGGTTTTTTCCCCTAGTTAGCTCTGTCACAAACTGTTTTAAAAAACAATCCTGGATCGTATCAAGAAAGTCACCTGACTCTAAATTTCCTGTCAAATTGTTCCAGTCAGTCTGTCTGTAGTTGAAATCTCCCATTAGCAAAACATTTTCGTATGTAGATGCCTTACGAATTTCGTCCCATAGAAGTTTACTGCACTCCCTGTCAAGATTTGGGGCCCTGTAAATCACACCCAAAATTAATTTTTCTCGTCCCTCGAGAAGCTGTAACCAAACAGATTCAGTGGCTGACGCTTCTAATTTTATATCTTGTCTAACACAACAATTTAAATTGTCTCTGACATACATCGCTACTCCACCACCTTTCCTGTTGACCCTGTCAGTGTGGAATAATTTATAGCCTTGTATGTGACATTCAGAGGGCATCTCTCTATCTTTCAGATTGAGCCAGGTCTCTGTTATAGCAATAATATCTATGTTTCCTGCACTTGCAATTAATCTTAGCTCATCTATCTTATTTCTTACACTCCTGCTATTAGTATAGTAAACCTTAAGTGAGCTAGTCCCTTGCTGCCCTTTGCTGTCCCCCTTTGTTTGCTGACCTGATCTATTGTTTTTATTTATAACTTCATGCTGAATGCCTTTTATACATTTACTGTTTCCAACCCTAGTGTTGCAACCTGCTTGTTTCCCACACCCACCCATACCTCTATCTTCCATCAGTTTAAAATCATAGGCATTTCACCAATGGCCTTCTCAATCGAGTCTGCAAGTGCTACCACCCCTGCCCCAGAGAGATGTACCCCATCCCTTGCATACATATCATGTTTGCCATAAAAGTTGTTCCAGTTGTCAATGAATGGGATTGCAAGTTCCTTGCAGTATCTGTCCAGCCAGCAATTTACACCAATTGCCCTAGACAACCATTCATTTCCTACTCCCCTTCTAGGCAAGATGCTACATATGATTGGGATCCCTCCCTTAGACTTAATGAAATCTATAGCTGACCTGTACTTATCTAGCAGCTCTTCTCTCCTACCCTTCCCAATATCATTTCCACCAGCACTGAGACAGATAATGGGCTTGTTCCCATTACCTGACATGATATTATCCAGCCTGTTGACTATGTCCCCAACACCAGCTCCAGGGAAGCACACTCTATCTCTCATCTTCTTATTCCTATTACAAAAAGCACGGTCAATATATCTTACCTGAGAGTCACCAACCACAAGAATGAGCTTACCTCTATTATCAGGGGCAGTAGTACCCTTATCTTTACTGGCCACTGAAGTACATTCATCCTGAAGAACAGAGAAGCGATTTCCTACCTTCAGATCTTCACTCTTAACTTTCCTTACTCTGATGCGCCTCCCATTACTGTGAACCACTCGCCACTTGTAGCAGGTGCTGGGCTGCACCTCACTGCTGGTAGCCGTTGCTACCTCCCCACCTACAGCCTCCTCACAGCGAGAGACAGACTGCACCTCACTCCTAGAAGCCTCATTCCCCACAACTCCAGCCACCTCACATTCTCTCCCAGACCCACTGAGGTGGACCTTCAGCCTCCTAATCTCCTCCTGGAGAAGCAAGACCTCCTCCTTCAACTCTCCAACCTCAATTTTTAAAACACTGCAGAAGCAAGCCATGCTTTGAAACCGTCCACGCTAATCCCCAAAGCAGCTCAGGGTCTGTGACCTCACGTGACGACTGACCACTGACCAACCTATTTTTAAAACAACACAACGTTTCAGCCTCTATAACTGTACTCGGGAGTTTGTCCCACTCATCCACAACTCCACTGCCAAACCAGTGTTTTCCTATATCCTTCCTGAATCTGAAGTTTTCCAATTTAAAACCATTACTGCGAGTCCTGTCTATGCTCGATATTTTTAGCACGCTATTTACATATATATTAATTCCTGTTTTCCATTTATACACCCCAATCATATCCCCGCTGATTCTACGCCTTTCTAGAGAGTGCAGATTCAGGGTCATCAGTCTTTCCTCATAGGGAAGATTTCTGAAACATGGGATCAACCTTGTCATCCTCCATCGTACGTTTTCCAGTGCATTTATATCCATTCTGTAATATGGTGCCCAAAATGCGCAGCATAATCTAAATGAGGCCTAACCAAAGATATATAGAGTTGAAGAACAACCTAAGGACTCCTATTATTAATACTTCTTGCTATGAAACCAAGGATTATGTTAGCTTTATTGCGAGCACTTATGCATTGTCTTGGTTTTAGATTACCTTTTAACCAGAACTCCTAAATCATTTCGCAATCCGTAATATTAAGATCTACATTATTTAGCATATATGTGGCATGGTTATTTTCCTGTCCAACATTTAGAGTTTTGCATTTGTCTATATTAAACTGCATCTGCCACTTCTCCGACCATTGCATCAGTCTATTCCAATCATCCTGGAGTGCTCTAGTGTCCTCATTAGAATGAATTGGACGGCCTATTTAGATGTCATCAGCAAATTTGCTTATGTCGCTATTTATTCCCTCATCTATGTCGTTTATGTAAATTGTGAACAACACCGCTTGTGATGTGCCCCATTCTGATTTCTCCCCATTTATGCAAACTCTCTGCTGCCTATTTGTCAACCATGCCTCTACCCAGGAAACAAAATTCTATTCTGTGTGCCTTAAGTTTTCTCAACAGCCTCTGATGTGAAACTCTATCGAAAGCCTCACTGAAGTCCATATACACAATATCATATTCAATACCATGCTCTACCTCCTCAAATACCTTAGTGAAGAAAGTCAGTAAATTCGTAAGACAGGAACACCCCTAGGTAAAACCGTGCTGAGATTCATTAATCAATTTACGCCTTTCAAGATGGCTCCCAATTGCTTTGGCAATTATTGATTCCATAAATTTACCAACTATGGAAGGCTTATTGGTCTACAGTTCGAAGCTAAGGACCTTTCACCTGCCTTGTAAATAGGTATTACATTTGCCATTTTCCACTTGTCTGGCACTATGCCAGTTTGTAATGATATATTTAAAAGATTAGCTGAAGGTATGCTAAGTTCCTCTTTACATTCCTTTAACAACCTTGCAGGGCCTGAGGATTTGTTAGGTTTTAATTTCTCTATTTGTCTGAGGACCATGTCACTAGTTACCCTAATCGTGCATAGTTTATTATCGTCCTGTTCTACATAATTTATTATTTCTGAAATTTTGCTAGTATCTTCCTGAGTAAAAACTGAGAGGAAGTAGATATTCAAAAGTTCACACATTTCCTTATCCCTGTCAGTGATCTGAGTTACTCTTAAGTGGGCCTATCTTGTCCCTAATCTTACTTCTGTATACCTAAAAAAAAACCTGGTTATGCTTTGCATAACCAGGGGCTTTCTAAATAGTATGTCAATGATATCAGCTAGATCCGTATAAATTATATATACTTGTAGAAATGGTATAAACCTTGGTAATAAATATCGACAAGTTGGTTTAGAAAGACACGTAAGCAGACACTATAACATATTTATTAGAAAACGTTTCGGTCCTGGGACCTTGATCAAGGTCCCAGGACCGAAACGTTTTCTAATAAATATGTTATAGTGTCTGCTTACGTGTCTTTCTAAACCAACTTGTAGAAATAAATATTATTATTATTATTATTATTATTATTATTATTATTATTATTATTATTATTATTATTATTATTATTATTATTATTATTATTATTATTATTATTATTATTATTATTATTATTATTATTATTATTATTATTATTATTATTATTATTATTATTATTATTATTATTATTATTATTATTATTATTATTATTATTATTATTATTATTATTAATCTGTTCACCAAAAACCCGCACCTGGAGCATACTACACTAACAACTGTCAGGTACTGCACAGACACCTGTCAGGTACTGCATTAACACCTGTCAGATACTGCACTAACACCTGTCAGATACTGCACTAACACCTGTCAGATACTGCACTAACACCTGCCAGATATTATATCAGTAAGAAAAGTTACTTCAATATCATTTTACCGATGATATTTTCAGTTGCGTAATAAATATCAGGAATATCATTCAGTAGCATCAGCACAAGACCTGCCCTGTGTGTGCTGGTATAGTGTCACCACTACGCTGTGTACTCACCTAGATGTGCTTGTAGGGTTCGATTCACAGCTCCTGGCCTCTCCTCTTCGTTCGTGGTTACTGTGTATGTGGTGTTATCAACAATTTGAGTATTTGGGTGGAGTGTGTGTGTGTGTGTGTGTGTGTGTGTGTGTGTGTGTGTGTGTGTGTGTGTGTGTGTGTGTGTGTGTGTGTGTGTGTGTGTGTGTGTGTGTGTGTACTCACCCAATTGTGGTTGCAGGGGTCGAGACTCAGCTCCTGGTCCCGCCTCTTCACTGATCGCTACTAGCTCCTCTCCCTCTCTGCTTCCTGAGCTTTAGCATACCTCTTCTTAAAACTATGTATGGTTCCTGCCTCCACTACTTCACTTGCTAGGCTATTCCACTTCCTGACAACTCTATGACTGAAGAAATACTTCCTAACGTCCCTGTGACTCGTCTGAGTCTTCAGCTTCCAGTTGTGACCCCTTGTCCCTGTGTCCCCTCTCTAGAACATCCTATCTCTGTCCACCTTGTCTATTCCCCGCAGTATCTTGTATGTCGTTATCATGTCTCCACTGACCCTTCTGTCCTCCAGTGTCGTCAATACGATTTCCCTCAACCTCTCCTCGTACGACATTCCCCTGAGCTCTGGGACTAGCCTTGTTGCAAACCTTTCTACTTTCTCTAACTTCTTGACGTGCTTGACCAGGTGTGGGTTCCAGACTCTGTGTGTACTCACCTATTTGTACTCACCTATTTGTGGTTGCAGGGGTCGAGTCATAGCTCCTGGCCCCGCCTCTTCACTGATTGCTACTAGGTCCTGTGTGTGTGTGTGTGTGTGTGTGTGTGTGTGTGTGTGTGTGTGTGTGTGTGTGTGTGTGTGTGTGTGTGTGTGTGTGTGTGTGTGTGTGTGTGTGTGTGTGTGTCTGTGTGTGTGTGTCAGTACTCTATTTTTATAAGTAAAATTGTATTGTGCGCCCACCCTGACCTATGTGACATTTTTACGGAGCCAGAACAGGAGCTACGTTTATCTAACACCTGCATCACACGGGAGTTATCCAAACTCCTGCATATCACAATAACTATCTAACACCCACATCACACAAGAGCTTTCCAGACATCTGCATGTCACAATAGCTATCTAACACCTGCATCAGACAGAACAGTTACTCACACGCTGTTCTTCCTACAGCAGTTGCTTCATCTTCAGTCTTTCCAGCAAGGCGAGATTTTGTAACGCATTTATTTGCGCATCAACGTTTGTCCCGAACACGACCCGCAGCAGTCGCCCAACACAAGTCCACCTGGCGGAACAAGATATATATTATGTACTGCCCGGTTTGATATAAATCTTAGTAATTGTGCTGAGATGTGCACATGTGCTGAGTTGCGCACGTGCTGAGAAGTTGTGCACATATGCTAAAAAGTTGTGTACATGTGCTGAGTAGTTGTGCACATGTGCTGAGAAGTTGTGCACGTGCTGAGAAGTTGTGTACATGTGCTGAGTTGTGCACGTGCTGAGAAGTTGTGTACTTGTTCTAAGAAGTTGTGCACGTGCTGAGAAGTTGTGTACATGTGCTGAGTTGTGCACGTGCTGAGAAGTTGTGTACTTGTTCTAAGAAGTTGTGCACGTGCTGAGAAGTTGTGTACATGTGCTGAGTTGTGCACGTGCTGAGAAGTTGTGTACTTGTTCTAAGAAGTTGTGCACGTGCTGAGAAGTTGTGTACATGTGCTGAGTTGTGCACGTGCTGAGAAGTTGTGTACTTGTTCTAAGAAGTTGTGCACGTGCTGAGAAGTTGTGTACATGTGCTGAGTTGTGCACGTGCTGAGAAGTTGTGTACTTGTTCTAAGAAGTTGTGCACGTGCTGAGAAGTTGTGTACATGTGCTGAGTTGTGCACGTGCTGAGAAGTTGTGTACTTGTTCTAAGAAGTTGTGCACGTGCTGAGAAGTTGTGTACTTGTTCTAAGAAGTTGTGCACGTGCTGAGAAGTTGTGTACTTGTTCTAAGAAGTTGTGCACGTGCTGAGAAGTTGTGTACTTGTTCTAAGAAGTTGTGCACGTGCTGAGAAGTTGTGTACTTGTTCTAAGAAGTTGTGCACGTGCTGAGAAGCTGTGTAACAATTTGTTCATATGGAATAGAATCACAATTATATTCATGTTAATAAGACACAATAATTGTTACGTTATTGAGAAGAAGGTCCACCAAGGACTTTATTGGTGAAGTCCTTGGTGGGCGAAACGTCTTCTTAATAAAACTCAATGAAGAGTATATTGTGTCTTACTAATATACATGTACATATTGATGTACATATTGATGTACATAATGATGTACATAATGATGTACATAATGATGAACAGCATCAAAGACACTATCTTATTTTTTCTCGTTTATATTTATCACAGCCATGGGGGAAGAGCTAAACCTGTGAGGGGCATAAAGTGCTCGGGAAGGGAATGATGGGCAGCTTTCACGTTCGATCTAGGGAAGGAAAGCACGGGTCCGGTTCCTTAGATCAAGAGCCCCTTTCCCCCTCACTAACAGCTTTCTTGGTTCAGAAAGCTGACAAGCTGGCAATTGTGATACTAAGGCAACATTTGGGAATGTTTACTCGTCACCCGCTGGCTTCATCAGTCCTGACGATTGAGACACATGTATAACAGTTGGGTGTCTTTATTGTTGAAACATTTTCCCTACACAGTAGGTTTCTTCAGTCAAATACAGAGGCAGCAGTTATAACAGTGAAATGAAGATGATGTAATCAATCCATTAACCTTGGGGAAATAGTATTTGAGGTGGTCAGTCCCTCAGCCTGGAGTAGAGTTCAGATCTATGGTCTGGAGCGATAACGTTCCAACAATAAAGATACCCAACTGTTACACATGTATCTTAATCGTCAACTTGTCGGTATTTTATACCATTTTCAACATTCTTCAATCGTGTTGTAACGTTATGCATTTTGAGATTGAATTTTCCTTCTTTAAATCTGTGTTTGTGTTCCATTTTTTCTCAAGAGTCCTCTCCTCTTTTCTTTCCATGGAATATTCTTCACTGTCTTACGAGGTTTGAATGTCATTTATAGTTGTCTATAGTTTACCTCCTTCTATTTTTTTTTAAATATGGGAACTAACACTGACAGTTTTCCAGCTGACTGATAACTTCTGTTTTCAGGTCTTTTCTGTGACTTTAAACTTTTATGCCTTCCTTCAGCGAGAGATTTTGACTGGCTCCGTTACCTATGATATGTCAAACTCACTCAGCTTCATCATTTCTCTTCTACTGTTACTATTAGCTGTTACAGTTCCATGTACAGCAGTATACCTTCCCCAGCTTTGACACTGACCATTCCTCACTTGTAAATACCTCTTGGAATACTTCGTTAATCTCTTGCACACTTCCCTGCCGTCATCCGTGAACATCCTATCACTCTCACTATAAACACTTGGCACTTTATCAACTTTTCCTTAGTAATGTGGTTATGGAAGAGTTCAGTTCTTCCTCGGGTTGAACACTTCCATCATTCTCAAGCTGCTTCTCTCCTGAACTAGTGAACGCCTTCCAAACACTCCTGTAAAGTTCTTTTATATATTTTCCATTTTTTTTTTTACATTTTTTCCACCTTTTTATTTCTGTCTTCACTTCTTTGCATATACATATACATATTCACCCACCAGTCAGTACATGTATATTCACATCCACCAGCAACATGTATATACTAGATTCAAGGACACAAGTGCAGTTAATGCAACATATTACTGCGGCAACTTTTCGCTCTCCTTGACAAAGCTCCTGGAGAGCGAAACGCTGCCACAATAAAATATCTTATAAGTTGCATTTGTGTTCTTTTACGTAACTTATTGTCGGTAATTCTACCAACATTATTACAAAGTGTATATATGAGGATTTCTTCACAGCCGTGTGCTGTGTTCGACCCACACACCTTCTTATCCCTCCCTTCACCTCCAGTAATCCAAAATCATCCACCACCTTCCTAATTGGTACATAAAATCTGCTCCATAACCAATTCATAATGAAAACCCGCGTCAGTCATAGGAATAATGTGGACAAAAGAATGACATTAAGACTCGGATGGGCGAGCCAGTGTGTCCTGGCTTGTAATTATTAAAGCCTCACCTGTACTTATTACGGGTGTAGCCAGGTGAAGGCAGTCACCTGACACATTTACTGTTGTGACGTCCAGTGGCACCTCCACGCTAACTGGTTCTTGCTATCACACGTATAAATACTTTTGCCACTGAAAAACATTCGATCAATTGGTATGTTTTTTTTTTTTTTTGTATTTTTTTTTTTTTTGCATTTCCCGTCCACAAGCATGTACCCAGGGGGGGATTTAACTGTGGATGCCTAAGATACGGAATATACAAGTTACTCACAGATACAGAAACATCAAGGAGGGTTATAAGAGTTACAGGATAATGGGTCGTACATCCTGACATATATTTTGTTTTAAGTGTTGCCACAACCCACCATCACACAACACCAATACACTACCCCACAACCCACTACTAACCAACCCCCACACAACCCCAGCATACTACCCCAAAACCCACAACTAACCCTCCACATAAACCCACCACACTACCCCGGAAAACACTACAAACCTGCAGCCCCCAACCCCGACCAACCCTACCACCAACTCACAACCCCATCCCAGACCAACCCCACCACCTGCGTGACCTGGTTCTGATAAACAAAAAACGAATAAATAATTCAGATCACTGAAAAGTTCGCAAAACAAGAAGAAGGTTCACCTTATAGACCAATACATTCAAATTAACACATATTTAGGACGAAGTAAGAAAAGTCGTGGCTCGGTTGGTAACCACCTTGGCTCGCATACTGAGGGACCGGGGTTCGATCCCCGGCACGAGTGGAAATGTTTAGAATGTTTCCTTACACTTGTTACCCCTGTTCACATAGCAGTAAGTAGGTTCATGGATGTTAGGTGAACGATGTGGGTCGCATCCTGGGGAAGAGAATTAAAGGGCCGCAGTGTAAATAAGACAAACCCTCTGATGACATCCTGACTTTAGTGGGTTATCCTGGGTTATTAAGCCTCAGGATTAACAAGCAAACAAAGTCTTTTCCTAACTTTGCAAAGAAATCCTTCTAGGTACACTGGAGTTTACCTGGAGAGGGTTTCGGGGGGCCAACGCCCCCGCGGCCCGGTTTGAGACCAGGCCTCATGATGGATCAGGGTCTGATCAACCAGGCTGTTACTGCTGGCCGCACGCAAGCTGACGTACGAACCACAGCCCGGTTGGTCAGGTACTGACTTTAGGTGCCTGTCCAGTGCCTTCTTGAAGACAGCCAGGGGTCTATTGGTAATCCCCCTTATGTATGCTGGGAGGCATTTGAACAGTCTTGGGCCCCGGACACTTACTGTGTTGTCTCTTAGTGTACTCGTGGGGCCCCTGTTTTTAATCGGGGGAATGTTGCATCTCCTGCCGAGTCTTTTGCTTTCTTAGAGAGTGATTTTCGTGTGCAGGTTTGGTACCAATCCCTCCAGGACCTTCCAGGTGTACATTATCATGTATCTCTCTCGCCTGCGTTCGAGGGAATACAGATGAAGGACCTTCAACCGTTCCCAGTAGTTTAGGTGCCTTATCGTACTTATGTGTGCCATGAAAGTTCTTTGTACACTCTCCAGGTCTGCAATGTCGCCAGCCTTGAAGGGGGCCGTTAGTGTACAGCAGTATTCCAGCCTAGAGAGCACAAGCGATTTGAGAATCATCATGAGCTTGGCGTCCCTAGTTTTGAAGCTTCTCATTATCCATCCTATCATTTTCCTAGCGTATGAGGTAGATACATTGTTGTGGTCTTTGAAGGCGAGATCCTCTGACATTATCACTCCCATGTCCTTTACATTATTTCTCCGCTCTAGTGTATGGTTAGAATACTGGACTAAGATTTTGTAAAACTAGGACCACATAAATCTAATTTAGAACACTTTATAATGACAAAGAAATGTATTCAATCTTAAAATCCCCGTCTATTTGTATATGCTACACAAATAAAATCGATAGAAATAAGTGTGTGATGAATGGTTTGAAAAACCGACAAGTTGAAGATTGAGACACTTATGCAGCATATGGGAATCTTTATTCAGGAAACGTTTCGCCACACAGTGGCTTCTTCAGTCCAATACAAAGAGGAAGGCGTAAGGAGAGGAGGAGAATGAGGTAATCAGTCCCTCAACCTGGAGTCGATGTGTTCAGTCCATCAATCTTGTAGAATGTACAGCATAGGGCCGTAGACGTGGCTTATATACTGTAGTGATGTGAGGTGAAGCAGGCGGAGGCGGGGTCATAGTGGTACCATCCACTAGTCGAAGTAGGTCTTCGTCCAAAGTACTGAGTACTGAGGATCTAATGAAAATACGTAATGATCAGTAGCGACGTGGTTGTCACACATAGCGACGGGTTAACACCAAACAAGAAGCTGGGTAGTGACGTACTATTTTCAAGGGTTCTCTAGAACTGCTGAAAGGAACTTAGTATCAGTACAAGCCAAGACGTGGAAGATGGCCAATGTGATACGTAATGAGGAAACGGGAGATAAGGTCCTGGCTTCCAGTTGCCAACCAATCAGCATGATTTCAATAATGGGTATAAAGAATAAAGTCACTATACCGTCGTTGGAATAATTCTGAAATAACCCCGCATTTAGTAGAGGAATCACTTGACGTTTCGGTTCGTCCTGGACTAGCGTCTGGTCACAAGTGGGTATAAAATACCGACAAGTTGCAAAACAAAGACACAGAGGCGGAGATGATTCTCTCTCATGACAGAGTTTCGTCTGCCCAAATTTGCTTAAGTCTACAGAGAGTACATAGGAAAGGCGGGAATATACCTTTCGATGACAGAGAACTCTTCTTTAAGTATTTTTCTAAGCTGCATTATCTTCGGCACTTCATCAGAAACTGCAGACTCTATACAAACCATCTTTAACTCACTTAGACGTGATATCACTAAAAGAGGATACATAGCCCTCCCTACCAACTCGTCTCCATCATTTTCTCCAACACTGAAATCCAAGTAACTGCTACAGCATCCACTACAATCAAAGACCACTAATAGGACATCACCAGGTTCAATCCTCTGCAGGGGTATACACAGTCCCTTGCAACTATTACAACCAAATATACGAGGACGAAACATCCGGAGACCTTCAAACATGAATTTCAGAACACCAATATGCCAGCAGAAGAAACGACTTGAAAAACGTCTGTGTGTTACACCGAAACTCCTACAACAGTTTAATTAATTACACAGACGCGCGACTCATCATCAGGGAGGAAGACAACCAGAAACACAAGATCTTGGAATCATGACTCATTTGCAAATCCAACAATTTCCACCAAAAGAACGGTTACTACAACTTGAGTCTGTGGAAAAGGGACACCTGTGTACAGTACATAAGTGTCCCTTTTCCACAGTTCGTCGTTATCACCATACCATTTACAACCATATCTGAGTCTCTAATTAGGAAACCTCTTCATCGTTATACTGGTACATAGCAACAGGTCATAACCTATAACATGGAGGAACAGTACACCAGGCCTACAAGCGCATGAGGGGCAAGTCCTTGTCAAACCTAACCTCTTCTCAAACCTATGTTAGTCCAACCTGTCATCAGTCTGCCCAATTAGTCAGTTTCAACATTTCCTGCCTGACTCTTCACGTCACTACGCTCACTACATGTACGCACAGCCTCTCCCCAGGGAAAGCATTTTGGGACTTGATAAAACACTGTGTGGGCGAGACTTTGTCAATAAAAGACCGCATTGTACTGCATTTATGTGGCATTTTTTATAATAGCAGCTTGTTACAACCTAACAAAAGATGAGAAATGAAAGGCATAATTTACGTAAAAATTACTTTTTTTTTACGCAGAGAACAAAGTCAAAAGCATTTTGTTATATTCGGTGGCCCGGGGTAAAGCGCTAAACCTGGGAAAGGAGGAGTGGGAGGAACGCTGGTTTGATCTGAGGAAGGGGTTAGACGGAGGTATATAGAGCAAAGCTAACTGGCGAAAACACACAATTGAAGAGAGGAACTTTGCCGAGGCCCTTAACTAAACCTGTAGCCAACTCTTCTTACATAAACAGGTCATCGTAAGGACCTATAAGCCTTCACACAGTGACCTTACTGACCTGATCACTTACATGACAACATTAGTATAAATTTGGATGCTGTACTTCAGTGTGTATTGGCTGAAGAATCTTGTTCTCAGTAAAGTTCTTTGCAGTTGTGTGTTTTTTTTCACTTCCTGAGGAAGGGGAGGGTAGCTAATAACGTTGAACATCAAAATGGTATACAATACCGACAGGTATTGTATACCATGGACTGATTACATCGTCTTCACATCTCTACTGTTCCTGCCTACTTTCTATATTCGACTGAAGAAGCCTACTGTGTAGGCGAAACGTTTCGGAATAAAGTTGTCTAACTGTTGCATATGTATCTTACCTAACAGCTAATAACGTTACAGATTCATGTAGATTTATAGAATTGTATGTATGGGATGACTGCATTAAGTGGCACTACCAGGCATCGTTCAGCAGGTGGCACCACCACTCGTCGGTCATTGACTTACCTTATCTCCTTCTTCAGTTTATCTGTCCCTACAATGTTGATATTATGGTCTCTTTTCACACACCTTCAGACTTCTTGTACACGTGGAATGAGACAGCAGCGTCACAAATATTAGCGGCTGATGCAACCAAGTCACAGGAAGTGGTTAGTGACACCTCCACGGATCACTGGTACAACACAGGGTCTAACACACACCTCAAACTTAATTTAAATCCTCGTCCTTTTCTTCTGTACACACACAGACACACACACACGCACGCACACACACATACACCTCACACACACACACTAAAACACACACACACACACACACACACACACACACACACACACACACACACACACACAAACCAGCAACCATAATTAGGTGAGTACACACACACACACACACACACACACACACACACACACACACACACACACACACACACACACACACACACACACACACAGTCGTCAGGAAGTGGAATAGCCTAGCAAGTGATGTAGTGGAGGCAGGAACCATACACAGCTTTAAGACGAGGTATGACAAAGCTCGGGACGTAGAGAGAGAGAGGACCTAGTAGCGATCAGTGAAGAGGCGGGGCCAGGAGCTGAGTCTCGACCCCTGCAACCACAATTACGTGTGTACACATCCAGCACTCTACTACAAATTTCTCTTGGTTATAAAATAAAGATGACAACAAGGATAAGGACCTGCCAGGTATGGGCCAGTAGGCCTTCTGCAGTGTTTCTCCTTTCTTTTGTTCTTATTCCTTATTCATGCGATGTGTGTATACCTGGAGAGCGTATACCTGGAGGGTTATGATTAAGACACGCAACACATGCAACAATGGAAATAAGTCACCTTGTCTGACTTTCTTGGGTTATCCTAGGTAATCTACACATATGCTGTTATGTATGATAATTTATGTAACTGTATTTATGTGTACCTGTACCTGAATAAACTTACTTAACATGGAGGGTGTTGCGGGTGTCACCGCGTCCGTCGCCCGGTCCATCACCAGGTCTCAGGCGCAACTATCTGCTCTCTCAACAATAAGCTTATTACAGCCGCCATCCCTCAACACCAGTAACAACAAATATTATACATATCTTGCTTAAGCAAAACACAGCAACTCACCTGACCTAATACATATATTATATATATTATATATATATAAATAAATATATATTTATTATTATTATCACACTGGCCGATTCCCACCAAGGCAGGGTGGCACGAAAAAGAAAAACTTTCACCATCATTCATTCCATCACTGTCTTGCCAGAAGGGTGCTTTACACTACAGTTTTTAAACTGCAACATTAACACCCCTCCTTCAGAGTGCAGGCACTGTACTTCCCATCTCCAGGACTCAAGTCCGGCCTGCCGGTTTCCCTGAACCCCTTCATAAATGTTACTTTGCTCACACTCCAACAGCACGTCAAGTATTAAAAACCATTTGTCTCCATTCACTCCTATCAAACACGCTCACGCATGCTTGTTGGAAGTCCAAGCCCCTCGCACACAAAACCTCCTTTACCCCCTCCCTCCAACCTTTCCTAGGCCGACCCCTACCCCGCCTTCCTTCCACTACAGACTGATACACTCTTGAAGTCATTCTGTTTCGCTCCATTCTCTCTACATGTCCGAACCACCTCAACAACCCTTCCTCAGCCCTCTGGACAACAGTTTTGGTAATACCGCACCTCCTCCTAACTTCCAAACTACGAATGCTCTGCATTATATTCACACCACACATTGCCCTCAGACATGACATCTCCACTGCTTCCAGCCTTCTCCTCGCTGCAACATTCATCACCCATGCTTCACACTCATATAAGAGCGTTGGTAAAACTATACTCTCATACATTCTCCTCTTTGCCTCCAAGGACAAAGTTCTTTGTCTCCACAGACTCCTAAGTGCACCACTCACCCTTTTCCCCTCATCAATTCTATGATTCACCTCATCTTTCTTGGGAGTGGACCCATCCGCTGACACGTCCACTCCCAAATATCTGAATACATTCACCTCCTCCATACTCTCTCCCTCCAATCTGATATCCAATCTTTCATCACCTAATCTTTTTGTTATCCTCATAACCTTACTCTTTCCTGTATTCACTTTTAATTTTCTTCTTTTGCATACCCTACCAAATTCATCCACCAATCTCTGCAACTTCTCTTCAGAATTTCCCAAGAGCACAGTGTCATCAGCAAAGAGCAACTGTGACAACTCCCACTTTATGTGTGATTCTTTATCTTTTAACTCCACACCTCTTGTCAAGACCCTCGCATTTACTTCTCTTACAACCCCATCTATAAATATATTAAACAACCACGGTGACATCACACATCCTTGTCTAAGGCCTACTTTTACTGGGAAATAATTTCCCTCTTTCCTACATACTCTAACTTGAGCCTCACTATCCTCGTAAAAACTCTTCACTGAGAGTTTTTACGAGGATAGTGAGGCTGAAGTTAGAGTATATATATATATATATATATATATATATATATATATATATATATATATATATATATATATATATATATATATATATATATATATATATATACGTATATATATATATATATATATATATATATATATATATATATATATATATATATATATATATATATATATATATATATATATATATATAGATATATATATATATATATATAGAAAGAGAGAGAGAGATGTCGTGCCGAATAGGTAAACCTTGCAATTTTGTTTTAAATAGCAACGCTCTTCTTGCCAAATAAGGCAAGCGAAAATTTGTGTACACAATAGTTTTCCAAAAATCATTCTGACCTAACGAAAAAAAAATACATTTTATTGTGTTCGGTGTGTTATTAAATTATTGTAAACATATGTAAAATATATTTAGTTGGATTACGCTAAATTAAATTGCGCTTGTTATAATAAGGTTAGGTAAGTTTTCTAAGGTCCTTTTGGTACATAATAATTAATTTTTTACGTTAGTATAAATGAAAAAACAAAATGTATCTTCAAACGTAAAAAGGAAAATTTTAGAAATGACTTAATTTTAAATGAGTTCTTGCTAATTGACCAGTTTTAACCTATTCGGCACGACATATATATTTCGACTTAACGTTTTAAAAAAACTGTTTGAAAGAACAAGTTCTCCCCAAATCCCTTTAGCCAAATATCATCCTTAACATGAGAGATCGTCCTTTTGATGATTTTTTGAGAATTATTATTCAGAAAAATTGAAATTACTAAAATACAAGAGAAGGAAGCATTCAAAATACTGAGAAACAAAAAATACTCCTTTAATCAGGCTATTCCATCAGACACAGCTGCTAAAAAACAAAAGAAGATATTTTAGCTCTTCAAAAGGACTAGTACAGAGAATCCACTTCAACTGCTTCTCAAGTAAAATATTGATCTACAGCTTGTATATGTCTTGAGCGGGATACTTGACCTACAGGTGCGGTTAAGGATATCTCGCACTCACCAGAGGACGCAAGAGTACCAGCGATCGTGTAGCAGCCATTCGTATTGTGTTCCTTTCTGTGGAAGTGAGCGAGCACTTCCTCCCGTCTGCCTGGAAAATTGACATCTAAGAGAAAAGTTAAGCAGTGTGTTTATTTGGTGCTCTGAGGCCTTGTGCTGGATGATCCACGTGGGTTTAGCGAGGCACACCATAGGCAGCAACAGAAAGAGAAGCAGCATCAGCAGCAGCAACAATAACAAAACAACAGCAACAGCAGGAACAACAGCAGCAGCAGCAGCGACAACAACAACAACAGCACCAACATCAACAGCAGCAGAGGCGGTAGTCCAATACAAATTATCCTCATTACTGGGTTAAGACTGTGAAGGAACACCCGGCGCGTCTCGTGGCGGGTCTGCAGCTCAAGTTACTCGCCCTAATAAGTACGAACGAGGTTATCCCAGTTGCAAGGAGGTCGTTAATTCTTGCACACACCCACTCTCCTAATGACAGGCTATTACTGGTAATTACCTGCCCACTGACAGAGCCAGCAAAAGTTTCCAGATTGAGGGCTGGCTTCTCTCCACGTTTTTTGGCTTGGGTTGAGGGGGAAGATGCTAGGTTGATTTTTAGGAGGGCATTCTGCTGGTTTATTATTACTGTGTTGGGTGTGAGTAAGTTTAGAAGAAGACTACGTAAAGTTGGCAGTAATGAAATGACCTGTATCTAGTGAAGACGTACTTAGTGCATTTTCTGTGCTGGTGATTTAGAAGCGAGTTTTAAGAGTTGCATCAGGTGAAGGCAGAACTTAAGGAAGCTAGGAAAGAGATGCAGATTCTTAGAAAGGAGTACCAAAAAAAATTCTTCACAGGAACAATGACGAAGATACCAGCCACAATGAACAAAAATTGGTTTACAAGGAAGGATTAAAGCTGAAGATGAAGTAGACTGAAGAAACTGCTCTTGTCAAGACTAACAGCTCCTTCACTGAATTTTCAGACGATTATGGTTCAACCATCAAAGATGCAACAAAAACCACTAGTAAATGTAAAAATGTTCTTGTAGTAGAGAAATCTCAAATTAAATTTATGGACAGTGTTTTGTGCGACAAGGATAATACGAGGAGGCAGCGGGTGTGTTTTCCTGGGGTTGAGATGGAGGATATACTTAGCAGATTAGTAAATATCAAGACTGATAATGGGAGCATCCCTATTATCTGCCTCAGCACTGGATGAAATTTTGTTTGGAAGTATTGGAGGACCTGCTTACTACATATAGGAAAGTGGTAGATATAAGTAGAAATGAAAAAGATCCCTGTTACATGTAGCATTCACTACAGAGGGAGTGGGAAAAGAAGGGATTTTTTTTTTATATTTTATTCAAAACATTACAATACAAGGTGGAAATTATATTAAAAGACAGTAAAATATATCAGCACTGACACTAAGGACTATAAAAATAACGGTTATCAAGAGAGTTAAGTAAAATTGACGATAAGCAAGGCCATGAAAAAGAAACCCGTACAAAAGCATTTGGCAATGGCAAAAAAAATAAAAATAGTGAAAAGGCAAAGATGAACAAGGAGAAGATACAGAGGAAAACTTTCATTACATAGGTTTAGAAATAAGATAGATGAGTTCAGATTAATTGCACGTGCAGGAACTGTCGATGCTGATGCAATAAATAATACAAGACTTATTTTGAAGAGGCAGGACATTCCTGCCGAGTATCACATTGAAGGATTTAAATTGTTTCACGTTGATAAAAAATGAACGGAAGGGGAGGGTTGGCGCTATAACTTCAAGAAAACTTCAATTGCTACATGAAAACAGACATAAAGACTGAAGGAACAGACACAGAATCTGTCTGGGTAGAATTCCACCACTTGAAAAGTTAATTTTAGGTATGTTATAATGATCCCAGGGCTTAGAAAGCAACAACCTTAAAAGCCGTGAAACTGTGGTAACATTGGTAGATTTTAGCTTCAGCTAATTTGAATGAACTCTGTGACTCGAAATCTGGGTCGAACGACTTCCTGGAGGTTTTTCAGGATTTTTAAAAGTCTGTAGCAACCAACTAGAAGTAATAAACTGCTTGACCTACCTACAAGAAACTAGGAGAACCGCAAGATGTACGTGACAGTTGCATGGTGGGAGCGCTCAGAGTGTGCTTTTACCCTAAAACATAAGACGTTACATAGTGGGAGTACACATAGTGTGCTGATACTCTACTGTATATTTGGGTTACAGAGTGGAAATATCCACAGTGTGTTGCTACCCTATTATATATGACATGTACATGGTGGGAATACCCACAATGTGCTCCTACCTTATCCTATACGAGTTACATTCTGGGAAACCCGTCATGTACACGAGGAACAAAACTGGTCCCAGCACTGACGTGGGATTTTCCTTTGCAGGGGAGCAGTGTACAGGCAAACTTCTGTTTATCTTTATACCTCCTCCCTTCATCATCACACTCTTCTTTCATTATATATTCACCCATCCGGTGTAGTATCGTTCCACTTAACCTTGCCTTCTTTTCCAGTCTGTGGATCAGTCCTTGATGTAATATACTATCCAGAGCTTTCTTACTGTCTAAATACATTCTCCACACCCTTTTCCTCTGTCGTAGTGTAGAACACCAGGTTTGTGAAGAAACGCTTTCATTTGTTCTCCATGTGTGTATGTGTGTGTGTGTGTGTGTGTGTGTGTGTGTGTGTGTGTGTGTGTGTGTGTGTGTGTGTGTGTGTGTGTGTGTGTGTGTGTCTGTGTGTGTGTGCGCGCGCGCGCGCGTGTGTGTGTGTGTGTGTATGTGTGTTTGTGTTTGCGTGCGTTTGTGTTTGTGTTTGTGTGTATGTGTGTGTTAGTTACCATTTTGTCCTAGGCACATGTCGATTAGACACTGTGTGTGTGTGTGTGCATGCTCACCTATTTGTGGATACAAAGGTCGAGCTTCAGCTTCTGGCCCCGCCTCTTCGCTGATCGCTGTGTGTGTGTTTGTATGTGTGTATTCACCTTATTGTGGTTGCAGGGCTCGATTCGTAGCTCCTGGTATGGGTGTGTGTAAGTGTTTGTGGGTTGTTTCTCTACATTTCTAGGTTGAGAAGTCAGTCGTGTGTTGCATGTATTTTTTTCCTTCATGTAGCTGAATGACTCGTTGTTTGCGAATAACACTCTCTCACGCTCCCAGGTTTTTCCTTACAGTATGCTAATCTCTTGCTACCTTTCTGTCTATTATATTCTCGTTATCTTACTTTAATCAGGGGGAAGACTGTATATACTCGTACACCAAGATGCACTGGTCACTTGCTCTCTCTGGCGCCTAGTATTCAACCCATCCAGTATCAGATTCACTTTGTGTGACTATTAATTTCAGTCTTGCTAGTTCCTCTGGTCACTATATAAGTACTGGAGTTGTAACATATTGCACAAAGGTTCTTGTTACCATGTCCACCAGTTGTACTCACACTGTCTACTCCATCATACAGGTTCTGTATTTCCCAGTCTATCTTTCAATGCTTAAAATTTTCCACAATCAGGAATTTTGCTTTCCATATTTTAGTTGCCAGAGCTGCCTGCCCTCTCACCAATGTATTCGGTAGCAATATCGTCTTCGCATATTTTTTTTTTTTTAGGTCGCATGTTGAATTTTAGATAACAGTATCTTAATTGCTACTACTGCAATTTACAAAGCCTCTGTAGTCTTGTGCGTCTATTTCTTCACTTTATTCTTTTCAGATGACTAAGGCAACCTTTCACCCCCTCCCCCCCTCTCTCTAATCTCCTCTTATCACCTCGTGTTCTCGGGTACATTACAGCCTACTTTACCCATGGTGAATTTTATTCCTAGTGTTACTTAAGTCTTGTTTATTTCCTTAAGAGCTTAATTCATCTACTTCGTTTAAGACCCCGTCATCGTTTATGTCTAGATAAGACACAAATGCAGTGTAATGCGATCCTTTATTGACAACGTTTCGCCCACACAGTGGGCGGATGCAAAAACCATTTCCCTCCAGCATTTGTGTCTAGAGCTTTTAGGCTTATATTTAGATTAGATTTTGCCACTGAACCGGCTATTTTATTGTGCACCTCATATCCATCCTGTGGATACCCAAAAGGCCTAGGAACTAGGCCCAAAAAGGGTTAACAGGAGTGCATTTGTATTTATATCTACAGTTTACTTATCTGTTACAAGCAAATTTACGAAATTTGTGGACTAATTACGCACATACTTTTAGAGAAGTTACGATAACACTGATTTTTGGAAGTACGTTCAGTGGTGGATGGATGGTGGGTAGAATAATTACTACATTCCTAGAGAAGCGCTAAACCCCCATGAGTCATATGAATAAAGTCTTTTGAATGACGGGGTGGGGGACTACTTAGGTTTGATCCGAGAAAAGGCAAGGTAGCTCCAGTTACCCTAAATCAAGAGCCCTTCATAAGCATCAGTGCACCCTTCTCTTGATCTTGCAGGTGGGGGGAGGGGATCATTAGGTCAGGTGTGGGGGGGTAACATAGTTGCGGTGAAGTCAGGTGTGTGGGAGGAATGGGGGAGGCTGTGTTGATATAAATATATAAAAGTGCCAACACCTGCAACATTTGCAAAGTTGCATCCCTTTATCTGTCACTTGAACCACCACTTAACAAACGCGAGATACTGTATACCTTTTTGATATTCACTTTGTCAGACACTGCAACACAGTGGCACCTTGGTACAGTGGCACCTTGGTACAGAAGAGAAAACATCTTGGGCAACTTTTTCAAGTGAAAATGGTTGGATCCAAGAGGGACGTGACCTCTCAGCGATTACATTCTTTCTTCTACTACTCTACACCTCTCCTTCCGACAGTATAGTATAAGCCT